>NW_027590735.1:0-82500 GCF_964213995.1 Mustelus asterias
GTTACGGTACGGGAGCTGCAGCTCGATGATCTTCGTCTGGTCAGGGAAAATGTGGAGCTGATAGATAGGAGTTACAGGCAGGTGGTGACACCGGGGCCACAGGAGAAAGACACGTGGGTCACAGGTTGGAAGGGGAAAGGTCAGGAACTAGAGAGCACCCCGGTGGCTGTGCCCCTTCAGAATAAGTACTCCTGTTTGAGTGCTGTTGGGGGGAGCAGCCTACCTGGGGGAAACAACAGTGGCCATACCTTCGGCGCAGAGTCCGGCCCGGCAGCTCAGAAGGGTAGGGAAAGGGAGGATGAGCAAACTGACCAGAGCACCAGGGTACAGGGAGCCGTTCAAGTGGGGGGAGAAAAAAGAAATGCAGTAGAAACTGGGGATAGTACACTTTTGGATGCTGTTGGGGGGGCGGAGGGGGGGGGGGACTTAGCATGGGTAAGCCATGGGTCCAGGTCGCTGACTCAGAGTCTGTCCTTGGTGCTAAGAAGGGAAGGGGGGAGAGGAGTAGAGGCTCAGTCAAAGAACAAAGAACAAAACAGCTCAGGAACAGGCCCTTCGGCCCTCCAAGCCCGCGCCGCTCCCTGGTCCAAACTAGACCATTCTTTTGTATCCCTCCATTCCCACTCCGTTCATGTGGCTATCTAGATAAGTCTTAAACGTTCCCAGTGTGTCCGCCTCCACCACCTTGCCTGGCAGCGCATTCCAGGCCCCCACCGCCCTCTGTGTAAAATACGTCCTTCTGATATCCGTGTTGAACCTCCCCGCCTTCCCCCGCCGCCACCACCCCCCGCCCCCGGCCCCGCCGCCCCCCTCACCTTGAACCTATGACCCCTCGTGAACATCACCGCCGACCTGGGAAAAAGCTTCCCACCGTTCACCCTATCGATGCCTTTCATAATTTTATACACCTCTATTAGGTCACCCCTCATCCTCCGTCTTTCCAGGGAGAACAACCCCAGTTTACCCAATCTCTCCACATAACCAAGCCCCTCCATACCAGGCAACATCCTGGTAAACCTCCTCTGTACTCTCTCCAAAGCCTCCACGTCCTTCTGGTAGTGTGGCGACCAGAACTGGGCGCAGTATTCCAAATGCGGCCGAACCAACGTTCTATACATCTGCAACATCAGACCCCAACTTTTATACTCGATGCCCCGTCCGACAAAGGCAAGCATGCCATGTGCCTTATTCACTTCCTTCTCCACCTGTGACGTCACCTTCAAGGATCTGTGGACTTGCACATCCAGGTCCCTCTGCGTATCTACACCCTTTATGGTTCTGCCATTTATCGTTTAGCTCCCCCCTACATTAGTTCTACCAAAATGCATCACTTCGCATTGATCTGGATTGAACACCATCTGCCATTTCTTTGCCCAAATTTCCAGCCTATCTATATCCTTCTGTAGCCTCTGACAATGTTCCTCACTATCTTCAAGTCCAGCCATTTTCGTGTCGTTCGCAAACTTACTGATCACCCCAGTTCCACCTTCTTCCAGATCGTTTATAGAAATCACAAACAGCAGAGGTCCCAATACAGAGCCCTGCGGAACACTACTAGTCACATGCATCCAGCTGGAAAAAGACCCTTCCACTACCACCCTCTGTCTTCTGTGACCAAGCCAGTTCTCCACCCATCTAGCCACCTCCCCCTTTATCCCATGAGATCCAACCTTTTGCATCAACCTGCCATGAGGGACTTTGTCAAACGCTTTACTAAAGTCCATACAGATGACATCCACGACCCTTCCCTCGTCAACCATTGTAGTCACTTCTTCAAGAAACTCCACCAGATTAGTGAGGCATGACCTCCCTCTCACAAAACCATGCTGACTATCGTTAATGCGTTTATTCCTTTCTAAATGCGCATACATCCTATCTCTAAGAATCCTCTCCAACAACTTCCCAACCACGGACGTCAAGCTCACCGGCCTATAATTTCCCGGGTTATCCTTCCGACCCTTCTTAAATAATGGGACCACATTAGCTATCCTCCAATCCTGTGGGACCTCACTTGTGAAAAGTTTAACAACACCAGGTTAAAGTCCAACAGGTTTATTTGGTAGCAAAAGCCACACGTGTGGCTTTTGCTACCAAATAAACCTGTTGGACTTTAACCTGGTGTTGTTAAACTTCTTACTGTGTTTACCCCAGTCCAACGCCGGCATCTCCACATCATGACCTCACTTGTGTCCATTGATGAGACAAAAATTTGCGTCAGAGGCCCAGCATTTTCATCTCTCGTCTCCCTGAGCAGCCTTGGATAGATTCCATCAGGTCCTGGGGATTTGTCAGTCTTTATATTCCCTGAAAAACCTAACACTTCCTCCCTTGTAATGGAGATTTTCGCTAACGGGTCAACACTCCCCTCCGAGACACTCCCAGTCAACACATCCCTCTCCTTTGTGAATACCGACGCAAAGTATTCATTTAGGATCTCCCCTACTTCTTTGGGCTCTCAGCATAATTCCCCACTTTTGTCCCTGAGAGGTCCGATTTTTTCCCTGACAACCCTTTTGTTCCTGACGTATGAATAAAATGCCTTGGGATTCTCCTTAATCCTGTCTGTCAAGGACGTTTCTTGACCCCTTTTTGCCCTTCTAATTCCTCATTTGAGTTCTTTCCTACTTTCTTTGTATTCCTCCAGAGCTCCCTACGTTTTTAGCTGCCTGGGGACATTGGTCATTGGGGTCTCCATTGTTAAAGGGACGGATAGGAGATTCTGCGGGAACGAGAGAGACTCGCGGTCGGTGTGTTGCCTCCCAGGAGCCAGAGTCCGCGATGTCTCGGATCGTGTTTTCGAAATCCTTAAGAGGGAGGGGGCCCAGCCCCTAGTTGGGGTTCACATAGGCACTCAATACAGAGGTAGGAAAAAGGATGGGGATGTAAGGCAGAAATTCAGGGAGTTAGGATGGAAGCTTAGTAATTAAAAGTGCTTACTAGCAGAAAGATAACATAGAGAGCTGCCTGCAGGCAGCATATTGAACATGCTGTAGATCACAGCATGTTTAATATACTGCCTCAAAGTCCTGACAAAATTAGGGGTCAACCTATCTGCAAAGTATAAAATTGAATGTCCGATGTTGGTGCAGGAGGTTCCCATTTTGAAATGTGACTAAATCAATGTGACACCTTTTATTGAATGAATTAATTTCACAAAAATACCTTTAACCACAAGCAAAACAGTTTAAAAACTGTCAAATTTGGTATCCAATGCAAAGAGTTAACCAAATTCTTGCTGAGTTGTTTTGGCTGTGGAATTATTGTGAGGATCCTAATCTGATTAGATTTGACTTTTTCAATTTCAGAATCATCCCTCCACCCTCTTCAGGAGGATGTTGACATTCTAGGACATGTTGAGATGAAAAGGGAGGAGATATTGGAGGTTTTGAAAAACAATAAGTGGACAAGTCCCCAGGGCAAGATAGGGTCTATCCCAGAGCACAGAGAGAGACGAAGGAAAGAATTGCTGAGGCCGAGGCCAAAATCTTTATATCCTCTTTAACCACGGGTGAGGTACCAGAGTATTGGAGAGTAACTAACATTGTTCAAGAAGGGCAGAAGAGACAATCCAGGAAATTACAGGCCTGTGAGCCTTACATCAGTGATGGGGAAATTATTGAGAAAATTCTTAGGGACTGGATGTACTCACATCTGGAAGATAATAAGCTTATTAGTGATAGGCAGCATGATTTTGTGAAGGGGAGGTCATGTCTCACAAACTTGATTGAGTTATTTGAGGAAGTGACAAGAAAAATTGACCACAGTAGGGCAGTGGATGTTGTATACATGGATTTTAGTAAAGCCTTCAATAAGGTTCCTCTTGGCAGGCTGATACAGAAGGTGAAGTCATAGGTATCCAAGGTGAGCTGGTAAGATGGATACAAAACTGTCTTGGGCAAAGAAAGCAGAGAGTGGCAGTGGAAAGATACTTTTCTACCTGGAGATCTGTGATAAGCGGTGTTCCACAAGGATCAGTGCTGGGGCCTCTGTTGTTTGTAATATATATAAATGATTTGGAGGAAAATGTAGGTGATCTAATTAGTAAATTTGCAGATGATACAAAAAGAAGGGGAGAAGCGGGTAGTGAGGAAGATTGTCAGAGAATACAGCAGGATATAAATCGGCTGGAGACCTGGGTCGAAAGGTGGCAGTTGGATTTTAACCTGGACAAATGTGAGGTGATGCGATTTGGAAGGTCTACTGCAGAAGCAAAGTATACAGTAAATGGTACACCCCTTAGAAATATTAGTATACGGGGGGATCGAGGCGTGAAGATCCACAGTTCCATGAAGTGGCAACTCAGGTGGACAAGGTGGTCAAGAAGGTGCATGACATGCTGGCCTTCATCGGTTAGGGTGTTGAGTATAGGAATTAGAAAGTCATGTTGCAGCTGTATGAGACCTTGGTCAGGCCAAATTTGGAGTATTGTGGACAATTCTAGTCGCCACACTACCGGAAGGATGTTGATGCATTGGAAAGGGTGCAGAAGAGATTTACCAGGATGAAGGATGTTGATGCATTGGAAAGGGTGCAGAAGAGATTTACCAGGATGTTGCCTGCTTTGGAGGATATGGACTATGAAGAAACGTTCATAGAAATCATAGAAATCAAGAAAGGTTGAATAAACTTCAATTGTTTTCATTGGAGCATTGGAGGATGAGGGGGGACCTGATAGAGATTTACAAGATTATGACAGGCGTGGATACTCAGTCTTTTTCCCAGGGTCGAAGGGTCAATTACTCAGGGACAGAGGTTGAGAGTGAGGGGAGGAAGTTTAAAAGAGATATAAGGGGCAAGCTTTTCATATAGAGAGTGGTGAATGCCGGGAACAAACTGCCGGAGGAGGTGGTGAAAGCAGATTCCATAACAACGTTTAAGAGGCATTGGAATAGATACATGAATAGGCAGGGAATTGAGGGATATGGACCATGTAGAGGCAAGAAAATATTCAATTAGAGAGGCATCTGTGTCGGCACAGACTCGGGGGGCCGAAGGGCCTGTTCCTGTGCTGGACTGTTCTTTGTTCTTTGTTCTTTGTTCTTAGGGCGAGAAGAAACAGACTTGTTATCTCTGGTTTGTTACCCGTGCCACGTGATAGTGAGGAGAGGAATAGGGAGAGAGAGCAGTTGAACACGTGGTTACAGGGATGGTGCAGGAGGGAGGGTTTCAGATACCAGGATCATTTGGGGCTCTTTCTGGGGTAGGGTGGGACCTCTACAAACAGGATGGTCTGCATCTGAACCAGAGGGGTACCAATACTTTCGGGGGGGAAATTTGCTAATGCTCTTCGGGAGGGTTTAAACTAATTCAGCAGGGGGTGGGTATCTGAACTGTAGCTCTGGTGTACAGGAGGTTGAGAGTAGTGAGGTCATGGATGAGGTTTCAGGGTCGCAGGAGTGCACTGGCAGGCAGGAAGGTGGTTTGAGCACCAGGAGCATCCGGAATAAGGTGGGTGAGCTTGCAGCATGGGTTGGTACCTGGGATTTCGATGTTGTGGCCATCTCGGAGACATGGATAGAGCAGGGACAGGAATGGTTGTTGCAGGTTCCGGGGTTTCGATGTTTCAGTAAGTGCAGGAAAGGTGGTAAAAGAGGGAGAGGTGTGGCATTGTTAGTCAAGGACAGTATTACGGTGGCAGAAAGGACGTTTGATGAGGACTCGTCTACTGAGGTAGTTTTGGCTGAGGTTAGAAACAGGAAAGGAGAGGTCACCCTGTTGGGAGTTTTTTTATAGACCTCCGAAAAGTTCCAGAGATATAAAGGAAAGGACTGCTAAGATGATTCTGGATAGGAGTGAAAGTAACAGGGTAGTTGCTATGGGGGACTTTAACTTGACAAATATTGAGAGGAAAAGCTAAAGTTCGAGTGCTTTAGAGGGGTCAGTTTTTGTCCAATGTGTGCAGGAAGGCTTCCTGACACTGGATGTAGATAGACCAACAAGAGGCGAGGCCACATTGGATTTGGTACTGGGTAATGAACCAGACTGGGTGTTAGATTTGGAGGTCGGTGAGCACTTTGGTGACAGTGACCACAATTCGATTACGTTGACCTGAGCAATGGAAAGGAATAGGTATATACCAAAGGGCAAGAGTTATAGCTGGGGGAAAGGAAATTATGATGCGATTAGGCGAGATTTAGCTGGTATAGGTTGGGGAAGGAAACTGCAGGGGATGGGCACAATTGTCATGTGGAACTTGTTCAAGGAACAGCTACTGCGCGTCCTTGATCAATATGTACCTGTCAGGCAGGGAGGAAGCAGACGTGTGAGAGAACCGTGGTTTACTAAGGAGGTTGAACCTCCTGTGAAGAGGAAGAAGGAGACTTATGTGAAGTTGAGACATGAAGGCTCAGTTAGGGCGCTTGAGAGTTACAAGTTAGCCAGGAAGGACCTAAAGAAAGGGTTAAGAAAAGCCAGGAGGGGACATGAGAAGTCTTTGGCAGGTCGGTTCAAGGAAAACCCTCAAGCTTTCGATAGGTAGTTTGGATGGGGCAGTTTTTGTGCAGTGTGTGCGGGAGGGTTTCCTGACACAATATGTGGATGGGCCGACAAGAGGTGAGGCCACATTGGATTTGGTACTGGGAAATGAACCGGGCCAAGTGTTAGATTTGGTTGTGGGAGAGCAATTTGGAGATAGTGACCACAATTCGGTGTCTTTTGTTATTGCAATGGAGAGGGATAGGGCCGTACGGCAGGGCAAGGTTTACAATTGGGGGAGGGGTAATTATGATGCGATTAGGCAAGAATTAGGGGGCATAAGTTGGGAACAGAAACTGTCAGAGAAAGGAACTAATGAAAAGTGGAATTTTTTCAAGGAACAAATACTGGATGTCCTTGATAGGTATGTTCCTGTCAGGCAGGGAGGAAATGGCCGAGTGAGGGAACCATGGTTCACAAAAGAGGTGGAATGTCTTGTGAAAAGGAAGAGGGAAG
Organism: Mustelus asterias; assembly: GCF_964213995.1. Classification (NCBI taxonomy): domain Eukaryota; kingdom Metazoa; phylum Chordata; class Chondrichthyes; order Carcharhiniformes; family Triakidae; genus Mustelus; species Mustelus asterias. The sequence goes on from NW_027590735.1 coordinate 6,931, forward strand.
CTTATGTAGGGATGAGGAAACAAGGTTCAGATGGCTCGATTGAGGGTTACAAGTTAGCAAGGAATGAGCTGAAAAAGGGGCTTAGGAGAGCTAGGAGGGGACATGAGAAGTCCTTGGCGGGTCGGATCAAGGAAAACCCCAAGGCTTTTTACTCTTATGTGAGGAATAAAAGAATGACCAGGGTGAGGTTAGGGCCGGTCAAGGACAGTAGTGGGAACTTGTGTATGGAGTCAGTAGAGATAGGCGAGGTGATGAATGAATACTTTTCTTCAGTGTTCACCAAGGAGAGGGGCCATGTTTTTGAGGAAGAGAAGGTGTTACAGGCTAATAGGCTGGAGGAAATAGATGTTCGGAGGGAGGATGTCTTGGCAGTTTTGAATAAACTGAAGGTCGATAAGTCCCCTGGGCCTGATGAAATGTATCCTAGGATTCTTTGGGAGGCAAGGGATGAGATTGCAGAGCCTTTGGCGTTGATCTTTGGGTCCTCGCTGTCCACGGGGATGGTGCCAGAGGACTGCAGAATGGCGAATGTTGTTCCTCTGTTTAAGAAAGGGAATAGAAATGACCCTGGTAATTATAGACCGGTTAGTCTTACTTCGGTGGTTGGTAAATTGATGGAAAGGGTCCTTAGGGATGGGATTTACGACCATTTAGAAAGATGCGGATTAATCCGAGATAGTCAGCACGGATTCGTGAAGGGCAAGTCGTGCCTCACAAATTTGATAGAATTTTTTGAGGAGGTAACTAAGTGTGTTGATGAAGGTAGGGCAGTTGATGTCATATACATGGATTTTAGTAAGGCGTTTGATAAGGTCCCCCATGGTCGGCTTATGATGAAAGTGAGGAGGTGTGGGATAGAGGGAAAGTTGGCCGATTGGATAGGCAACTGGCTGTCTGACCGAAGACAGAGGGTGGTGGTCGATGGAAAATTTTCGGATTGGAGGCAGGTTGCTAGCGGTGTGCCGCAGGGATCAGTGCTTGGTCCTCTGCTCTTTGTGATTTTTATTAATGACTTAGAGGAGGGGGCTGAAGGGTGGATCAGTAAATTTGCTGATGACACCAAGATTGGTGGAGTAGTGGATGAGGTGGAGGGCTGTTGTAGGCTGCAAAGAGACATAGATAGGATGCAAAGCTGGGCTGAAAAATGGCAAATGGAGTTTAACCCTGATAAATGTGAGGTGATTCATTTTGGTAGGACAAATTTAAATGTGGATTACAGGGTCAAAGGTAGGGTTCTGAAGACTGTGGAGGAACAGAGAGATCTTGGGGTCCATATCCACAGATCTCTAAAGGTTGCCACTCAAGTGGATAGAGCTGTGAAGAAGGCCTGTAGTGTGTTAGCCTTTATTAACAGGGGGTTGGAGTTTAAGAGCCGTGGGGTTATGCTGCAACTGTACAGGACCTTGGTGAGACCACATTTGGAATATTGTGTGCAGTTCTGGTCACCTCACTATAGGAAGGATGTGGAAGCGCTGGAAGGAGTGCAGAGGAGATTTACCAGGATGCTGCCTGGTTTGGAGGGTAGGTCATATGAGGAAAGGTTGAGGGAGCTAGGGCTATTCTCTCTGGAGCGGAGGCGGCTGAGGGGAGACTTGATAGAGGTGTATAAAATGATGAAGGGGATAGATAGAGTGAACGTTCAAAGACTATTTCCTCGGGTGGATGGAGCTATTACAAGGGGGCATAACTATAGGGTTCGTGGTGGGAGATACAGGACGGATATCAGAGGTAGGTTCTTTACGCAGAGAGTGGTTGGGGTGTGGAATGGACTGCCTGCAGTGATAGTGGAGTCAGACACTTTAGAAACATTTAAGCGGTTATTGGATAGGCACATGGAGCACACCAGGATGATAGGGAGTGGGATAGCTTGATCTTGGTTTCAGATAAAGCTCGGCACAACATCGTGGGCCGAAGGGCCTGTTCTGTGTTGTACTGTTCTATGTTCTATGTTCTATGTTCTAGGTACATCAGGAGTAAAAGAATGACTAGGGTAAGGTTAGGGCCAGTCAAGGACAGGAGTGGGAAGTTGTGCGTGGAGTCTGAAGAGATAGGAGAGGCACTAAATGAAGATTTTTCGTCGGTATTCACACTGGAGAGGGACAGTGTTGTCGAGGGGAGAACTGAGATGCAGGGTGTTGGACTGAATAGGATTGAGGTCCATAAGGAGGAGGTGTTAGCAAATCTGGAAAGGGTAAAAATTGATAAGTTCCCTGGGCCGGATGGGATTTATCCGAGGATTCTCTGGGAGGCTGGAGAGGAGATTGCAGAGCCTTTGGCTTTGATCTTTGGGTCGTCATTGTCTACAGGAACAGTGCCAGAAGACTGGAGGATAGCAAATGTTGTCCCCTTGTTCAAGAAGGGGAGTAGGGACAACCCTGGTAATTATAGACCGGTGAGCCTTACTTCTGTTGTTGGCAAAGTTTTGGAAAGGTTGATAAGAGATAGGATTTATAATCATCGAGAAAGGAATAATTTGATTAGGGGATAGTCAGCATGGTTTTGCAAAGGGCAGGTCGTGCCTCCCAAACCTTATTGAGTTCTTTCAGAAGATGACCAAAGAGGTGGATGAGGGTAAAGTGGTTGATGTGGTGTATATGGATTTCAGCAAAGCGTCTGATAACGTTCCCCATGGTAAGCTATTGCAGAAAATACGAAGGCATGGGATTGACGGGGGATTTAGTGGTTTGGATCAGGAATTGGCTCGCTGTAAGACAACAGAGGGTGGTGGTTGATGAGAAATGTTCACCCTGGAGTTCAGTTACTAGTGGTGTACCGCAAGGATCTGTTTTGGAGCCACTGCTGTTTGTCATTTTTAGTAATGACCTGGATGAGGGCGTAGAAGGATGGTTTAGTAAATTTGCAGATGACACTAAAGTCTCTGGAGTTGAAGACAGTGTGGAGGGAAGCGGCTGGTGACAGAGGGACATAGATAAGCTGCTGAGCTGGGCTGAGAGGAGGCAAATGGAGTTTAATGCGGAAAAGTGTGAGGTGATTCACTTTGGAAGGAGTAACAGGAATACAGAGTACTGGGCTAATGGTAAGATACTTGGTGGTGTGGATGAACAGAGGGATCTGGGTGTCCATGTGCATAGATCCCTGAAAGTTGGCACCCAGGTTGATAGGGTTGTTAAGAAGGTGGAAGGTGTGTTCGCTTTTATTGGTAGAGGGATTGAGTTTCGGAGCCAGGAGGTCATGTTGCAGCTGCATAAAACTCGGCTGCGGCCGCATTTGGAGGATTGCGTCCAGTTCTAGTCGCCGCATTATAGGAAAGATGTGGAAGTGTTGGAAAGGGTGCAGAGGAGATTTACCAGGATGTTGCCTGGTATGGTGGGAAAATCGTATGAGGAAAGGCTGAGGGGCTTGAGGTTGTTATCATTCGAGAGAAGAAGGTTAAGAGGTGACTTACTAGAGGCATACAAGATGATCAGAGGATTAGATAGGGTGGATAGTGAGAGCCTTTTTCCTCGGATGGTGATGGCTAACATGAGGGGACATAGCTTTAAATTGAGGGGTGAGAGATATAGGACAGATGTTAGAGGTAGGTTCTTCACTCAGAGAGTAGGAAGAACGTGGAATGCCCTGCCTGCAGCAGTAGTGGACTCGTCAACATTAAGAGCATTTAAATGGTTCTTGGATAAATATATGGATGATATTGGAATAGTGTAGATTAGAGGGGCTTTACATTGGTTCCACTGGTCGGCGCAACATCGAGGGCCGAAGGGCCTGTACTGCGCTGTAATGTTCTATGTTCTATGCTCTCGCAACTCAACATGCCCCTTTCCCTCTCCCCCCCCCACACCCCCTTTCCCTCTCACCCCCACACCCCCTTTCCCTCTCCCCGCACACCCCCTTTCCCTCTCACCCCCACACCCCCCTTTCCCTCTCCTCCACCACACTCCCCTTTCCCTCTCCCCCCCACACCCCCTTTCCCTCTCCCCCCCCACACCCCCCTTTCCCTCTCACCCCCACACCCCCCTTTCCCTCTCACCCCCACAACCCCCTTTCCCTCCCCCCCACACCTCCCATTCCCTCTCCCCCCACACCCCCCTTTCCCTCTCCCCCCCCACACCCCCTTTCCTTCCCCCCGACACCCCCCTTTCCTTCCCCCCCACACCACCCTTTCCCTCCCCCCCCCACACCCCCTTTCCCTCTCCCCCACACCCCCCTTTCCCTCCCCCCAAAACCCCCTTTCCCTCTCCCCCGCACACCCCCCTTTCCCTCTCCCCCCCACACCCCCCTTTCCCTCTCACCCCCACCCCCCCTTTCCCTCTCACCCCCACACACCCCTTTCCCTCTCCCCCCACACCCCCCTTTCCCTCCCCCCCACACCCCCTTTCCCTCTCCCCCCCACACCCCCTTTCCCTCTCACCCCCACCCCCCCTTTCCCTCTCACCCCCGCACACTCCTTTCCCTCTCCCCCCACACCCCCCTTTCCCTCTCCCCCCCACACCCCCCTTTTCCTCTTCCCCCACACCCCCCTTTCCCTCTCCCCCCACTCTCCCTTTTCCCTCTCACCCCCCACACCCCCCTTTCCCTCTCCCCTCCACACCCCCCTTTCCCTCTCCCCCAAAACCCTTTTTCCCTCTCCCCCCACACCCCCCTTTCCCTCTCCCCCCCACACCCTCCTTTCCCTCTCCCCCCCCCACACCCCCCTTTCCCTCTCCCCCCACACCCCCCTTTCCCTCTCCCCTCCACACCCCCCTTTCCCTCTCCCCCCACATCCCCCTTTCCCTCTCCCCCCACACCCCCCTGTGCCTCTGCCCCCACACCCCCCTTTCCCTCTCCCCCCACACCCCCATTCCCTCTCCCCCCACGCCCCCCTTTCCCTCTCCTCCCCACACCCCCCTTTCCTTCTCACCCCCACACCCCCCTTTCCCTCTCCCCCCTCACCCCCCTTTCCCTCTTCCCCCACAACCCCCTTTCCCTCTCCCCCCCTCACCCCCCTTTCTCTCTCCCCCCCACACCCCCCTTTCCCTCTCCCCCCCACACCCCCCTTACCCTCTCCCCCCCACACCCCCCTTTCCCTCTCCTCCCCACAACCCCCTTTCCCTCTCCCCTCACACCCCCCTTTCCCTCTCACCCCCCTTTCCCTCTCCCCCCACACCCACCTTTCGCTCTCACCCCCACATCCCCCATTCCCTCTCACCCCAACACCCCCCCTTTCCCTCTCCCCCCCACACCCCCCTTTCCCTCTCACCACACACACCCCCCTTTCCCTCTCATGTCAACATCCTTCTTTCCCTTCGCATAACGACTCCACCTTGACACACCCCTGTCACACTCCAACCCCTACACACCTCCCGCTCGAGGAAATGATGCAGTGTGAAGGGACATGGGGACAATGGACACATTTGTAAAGGAGTGGATCGCTAGTATCTGAAATGTAGAGTCTGATCATCAGCCGGAAGCAGATTCAATCCAGAATTTCAAGGGGAAATGGGAAGCTGAAGGGTAAATATGTTCAGGGTTACGAGATGAGAGACACATCAAATGAGCCATGATCTTATGGACTGGATGACCAGTCTCGAGGGGCTGAATGATCTCCTGCAGGGACGTACGCTTGCCGCACCCTCCCCCCCTTCGCCCACCCCCACGACTGTCCTTCCAAGTGAATGTTTGATGGATGAGTGCAGGGGCAGAGTCCTGTGTCTAATTGGTGCTGTATCTGACCTGAGAGAGATGTATAAACACAGTGTGGAGTGAGGTGCATTCTGTATGCAATCGCTCATTCCACACAACCCCTCACTCCCAGCCCCCAAACCTCAACACCAATCTTCTTATCACTACCTACACAATTACATCACTAAATTCATTTTATTATCAATATATATCCAGGTAGATGCCTGACCTCAGTTCCACTGTCATTACCCACCAGGTGCATCACCGACTTCATTCTTATTATCCACAGACAAACCAATGCACCACTCACCTCACTCTCGCTGCTTAGTCCTTGTAACCTCCACATTACAACATCGATTAAGGACAACACAGCAAAAGAGTTACACAAACTGTCTCAAACACTGACTGACACACATCTACTATCTTTATTTTAAATCCCGTCGGGTACTTGTCATCATATGACACAGGTTTAAGGTGTGTGGGGGAAAGTTTAGAGGAGATGTGCGATGCAGGTTTTTTACACAGAGGGTGGTGAATGTCTGGAACGCGCTGCCCGGGGAGGGGGTGGGAGCAGGTACAATAGCGGCATTTAAGGGGCAACGAGACAAGTACATGGATAGGATGGGAATGGAAGGATACGGACTCTGTATTGAACCGGTTGAAATAGCAGAGGTACTCAATCAATACTTTGCTTCAGTGTTCACAGTGGAAAAGGATCTTGGTCGTTGCAGTGCGGACTTGCAGTGGACTGAGAAGATTGAGCATGTGGGCATTAGGAAAGAGGATGTGTTGGAGCTGCTGAAAAGCACCAAGTTAGATAAAGCGCCGGGACCGGATGGGAGGTACCCCAGGTTACTGTGGGAGGCGAGGGAAGAGATTGCTGATCCTCTGGCGATTCTCTTTGCGTCGTCAATGGAGACAGGAGAGCTTCCGGAGGATTGGAGGATGGCGGATGTGGTTCCGTTATTCAATAAAGGGAAAAGAGATAGCCCAGGAAATTATAGACCGGTGAGTCTAACCTCAGTGGTAGGTAAGTTGATGGAGAAGATCCTGAGAGGTAGGATTTATGAACATTTGGAAAGGAATAGTATGATCAGAAGTAGCCAGCACGGCTTTGTCCGAGGCAGATCATGCCTTACGAGTCTGATTGAGTTTTTTGAAGATGTGACTAGACTCTTAGATGGTGAAGAGCGGTAGATGTGGTTTATGTGGATTTCAGTAAGGCGTTTGATAAGGTTATGCAAGGGTTATGGAGAAAGTGAAGGGGCATGGGATAGAAGGGGATGTTGCTTTGTGGATTCAGAACTGGCTTGCCCACAGAAGGCAAAGAGTGGTTGTAGTTGGGTCTTTTTCAGAGTGGAGGTCGGTCACCAGTGGGGTGCCCCAGGGATCTGTTCTGGGACCCTTGCTCTTTGTGATTTTTATAAATGACCTGGATGAGGAAGTGGAAGGATGGGTTGGCAAGTTTGCTGATGACACAAAATTTAGAGGTGTTGTGGATAGTGTAGAGGGATGTCAGCAGTTGCAACGAGACATAGATAAGATGCAAGAGTGGGTGGAGAAGTGGCAGATGGACTTCAACCCAGATAAGTGTGTGGTGGTTCATTTTGGCAGGTCGAATAGGATGGAAGAATATAATATTGAGGGTAAGATGCTTGGCAGTGTGGAGGAACAGAGGGATCTTGGGGTCCGGGTTCATAGGATGCTCAAAGCAGCGTCACAGGTAGAGGCTGTGGTTAAGAAGGCGTATGGAATACTGGCCTTCATCAATAGAGGAATTGAGTTCAGAAATCGGGAGATAATGCTGCAGCTGTATAGGATCCTGGTCAGACCCCACCTGGAGTACTGTGCCCAGTTCTGGTCGCCTCATTACAGAAAGGATGTGGAAGCCATAGAACGGGTGCAGAGGAGATTTACGAGGCTGTTGCTGGGATTAAGTGGTATGCCTGTTGAGGATAGCTTGAGAGAGCTAGGTCTATTCTCCTTGGAGAGGCGAAGGATGAGAGGTGACAAGATAGAGGGGTATAAGATGTTGAGAGGTATTGATAGAGTGGATTCTCAGAGGCTTTTACCCAGGGCTGAAATGGTTGTCACGAGAGGCCACAGGTTTAGGGTGCTGGGCGTAGGTACAGAGGAGATGTTAGGGGTAAGTTTTTCACTCAGAGGGTGGTGGATGCGTGGAATCGACTGCCCGTAGTAGTGGTGGAAGCAGATTCGATTGATTCTTTTAAGAGACTTCTGGATAGGTTCATGGAGGTTAGTAAGATAGAGGGTTATAGATGAGCCTAGAAGGTAAGGAAATCGTTCGGCGCAACTTGTGGGCCGAAGGGCCTGTTTGTGCTGTCGCTTTTCTATGTTCTAAGGAAACGTAAGAGTGCAGAATGTAATGTTACAGTCATAGCTCGGGTGCCTAGAAAGATCAACTTGATGCAAGTTGAGTCCATTCAAAGGTCTGATGGCAGCAGGGAAGAAGCTGTTCTTGTGTCGGTTGGTACGTGAGATCAGAATTTTGTATATTTTTCCTGATGAAGAAGGTGGAAGAGAGAATGTCCGGGGTGCGTGGGGTCCTGAATTATGGTGGCTGCTTTGCCGAGGTAGCAGGAAGTGTAGACAGAGTCAATGGATGGGTGGCTGGATTGAGTGATGGATTGGGCTACATTCATGACCTTTTGTAGTTTGAAAGGACTGGGAATGGAGAGATACAAAAGAATGGTCTAGTTTGGACCAGGGAGCGGCGCGGGCTTGGAGGGCCGAAGGGCCTGTTCCTGTGCTGTATTGTTCTGTGTTCTTTGTTCTTTGTTGGTGAGAATCGGAGCTGACATTCCAAATGTCCTTCGTCTTCTGAGAATGTAGAGGCGTTGGTGGGCTTTCCTAACTATATTGTTGGCACGGGGGGACCAGGACATGTCTGATAGTGATCTGGACACCTAAAAACATGAAGCTCTCGACCCTTTCTACTTCGATGGATGGATGTCAGAGCCAGCAGAACGTCACCATTAAGGCACGCTGCTTGGTTTTTCTTTTGTACTGGGATGATGGTCGTCTTCTTGAAGCAGATAGGGAACTCAGATTGTTGTAAAGAAAGCTGAAGATGATTGTAAATACCCCCGCCAGCTGATCCGCGCAGTGTGTGAGTGTTCGTCCGTGTACCTCATCCGGGACAGTCGCTGTCCATGGGTTGACTTTCGAGTCGGCTGTTCTGACATCTGCAATTGTGAGCTCAGATACAGCTGCATCCGAGGCTTCTGGGGTGGAGGGCATGCTCATGCTGACCTCATGCTCAACACGGACATAGTGTGCATTGAACTGATTAGAAATGGGTTTGGTGAAGCCAGCGATTTTACACACCTTCATCTTGTAGCCTGCTATGTCTTGCAGACCTTGGCATAGTCGGTGGGGGTCCGTCTGGCTATCATGGGGCACTAGGTTGGTCTGAAACTGTATTTTTTTGCATCTTTGATGGATCTGTGCAGATCATATCTGGCTGTCTTGTCGAGGTCAGGGTCGTCTAACTTGAATGCCTCAGACCTGGACTTCAGAAAGCAGTGGATATCCCTGATCATCCATGGTTTCCGGTTGGGAAACACACGCAATATCTTCTTGGGCACACAGTCTCCTGCACACTTCCTAATGATGTCAGTTACTGTAGTGACGTACTCGCTCAGGTTGTTCGTGGAGTTTTTAAATACTGACCAGTCCACTGACTCTAAGCAGTCACGTCGGAGATCTTTCGATTCCTCAGACCAACATTGCATGACATTATTGAATGGATCATCCCGCTTTAGCCTTTGTGTGTCAGCCTGTCGCAGGAGCACAGTCTTGTGGTCTGATTTGTCTCACTCTCTCTTACCCCAGTTGTGTCTTTCCTGATGCAGACGCTCAAAGAACAAAGGCAAAGAAATGGACAGCACAGGAATAGGCCCTTCGACCCTCTCCAAACCTGTGCTGATCATGGTGCCCTATTTTAAAATAAAACCTGCTGCGCTTACTCGGTCAGTATCCCTCTTACCTCCTGTTAATGCATCAATCCAGATGCCTCTTAAAAGTTGCTAATGTGCCTGATTCCACCACCTCCCCTGGCAGCGCATTCCAGGCACCGACACTCTCTGTGTGGAAAACATCCCCCGCACATCTCCCTTAATATTTCATCCTGCCATCTTGAACCTGTGCCTCCTTGTAACTGAACCTTCCACCCTCGGAGAAAACCCTCTGACTATCCACCCTGTCTGTGCCTCCCACAATTTTGTAGACCTCTATCAGGTCTCCCCTCAGTCTTCGTCTTTCCAGTGAAAACAATCCTAATTTATTCAACCTCTCCTCATAGCCAGCGGAGCTGACTTCTCTCTCAGTTAAGCTACTGTTATAAACACCATTCCTCTCACAATAACTGCTTCCCCCATCATCACGCCCTCACTCCCGCCCCATCTATCCTTCTGTCTTCCTCTTTTTCACTTTCACTCGCTCAGAGTCTTCCTCTCTCACTCTTATCCATTCATTTTCCCAGCCTCGCACCCTTTCTAGATTCAGCCCATCCCACAAGCCGTCCCTCTCTCTCCTGACCATCTCTCTCCTTCCACATCAGGGCACGTTTCTGAACACTGTATCAGATGTGGGTCCAGTGTCATTTGGAGCCTGTGCATTGCTGGTCACAGTTAAATCTGTTATTTTACTGCTCTAAGAGGTGATGTGATTGTATCTGCTGCAGGGCCTGAATTTTCTGAGATGTCCCATTGCTTCTGAATATTTTCTCAGTTTGAGAAGCTGCAGTAGATCTCGGGATAAAAACAAATTTCTTTGCAGACTAAATAGTTGCAAATTATTGATCAACAGAATTTTGCAATTGATGCTAAACTCTAACCTACTTAAATCACATCACAGAATGTCCACAGTTAAAGATCACACAGAGAGACACGGTAACAATTGGGACTCAATTACTGAAATGTCACAGTCCAGTAACAGATATCACTGAAACTATCTGAGATCTAGAGGTGGGACTGATGGTGTTTGAGTGGACAGCATCTTTCCACTTGTTATTAGTTGATAAATGTGATCAACAGAATCCAGTGTTTGGAAAGAAGTCAATGCTAAAAATAAATATTTTCCATCACTGAACTCAATGTCGTAATCTGTTTGTTCATATATTTTAAAAAAACTTCAAACCAGGTTTCTGTCACAATGTCCCTAAGGTGACTTTCCAGTGTATAAATTAAAGGCTTTGGGAATATATAACATCAGATGTTAAAGTCAGAGAGACTGCCAGCAGCTCGAAGGGACACATCACTTCACACTGAAGATGCTGTATCCAGTTCAGATAGCTGAGAAAATAATCTACCCAATCATCGCCATTATTGGTGTTCCCGGTGAGTGAATCTAACCATTGAGGTTGTGTAAATCTGTGTGTGAACGGCTCTCTGATTCTAAACTCTGAGTGAAAATGCTCCGTGCTGATCTCGTGGTCACTGTTATAAAGACACCAGGTCAACGATGTAATTTACTTCAATCAAATGGCTTGAAATATCTGTGTTTTTAATCATTTTCATCAACTGACAATGAGCCTCTGTATGTTATTCACGGGCTCACTGCTCAATGAAGTTAATGTATTGAGGAGTGAACTACTCAATCTTATCTATTGTAAGATTGGACCTCAGTGAAGGTGATCTCTCTGAAATAATGTTCAGTGGGAGTAAGAATATAATGGAAATTTGAGTGTGGGTCACTAACCGGAGTGGAATCCCTGACACCAGTGAACAAGTATTGCAGGGTATATTTGTCAGTGTAAAATTGTACTGATTGTGGTTCTTTCACCTGAGTGGAATATCTGATCGAAGTCTCCATTAATATCTGGCACCATCTGTCCAACTAGAATTGTATTGTGTTTCGGAAAAGAATTGCAATGAAATAAGTTGTTTCAATTTTAAATATATCCTATTTTAATTTGGTGAGTGAGATGTCCATTCTGTGGAGCTGCCTCAGTCTTTTATCTTTGAAATATGTTGAAAGCAGGAAGAGTTTGGCTTTGTTTGGTGGTCAGTGGATGATGTGAAATTTCTCCATACCTCGGCTTTGTGTTGAAAAGAAAGAGGTTTCAGCGACTTCCTGATATTTAAACAAACCAATTACAAACCGTGCAGTATTCAGGGATTGTCAAACATTTTGTGAATTGTTCACATTTCCATTAATCTATAAATGAACTCCAATGGGTTTTTTTCTGGGTTGTTGTGGTTCTGTCTAAACTGTGTTGCTTCTGAAAGCGATTTGTGAATCTGATCACCTGAAGCCCTGAACTCCTCGAAAACATTCAGATACTTGATTTCTACAGAGTGATTGGGAAACATATTGTTCTGATCAGAATGAAGAACCTGACACTGAGCTGTGGTGAAATTAATTTCCAATTCCAATACCCAATTTGCAAGTTTATAATTTATTATTAACGTGTTATTGTGTTGAGTTGTGTTCTTCCACTCTGCTCATTCTCATTCTCAGTTTGGATTGGTTGGTAAATTTTGAAACTATAATTTTGCTTCCCTATTCCATATTGTTGATGTAAATGGTGAAGGAAAGTGATCCCAGCGCTGATCCTTGTGGAAAACCACTTCCCACCTTCCAGCAGTCAGAGTAAATCCCTTTAACTCCCACTGCCTGTGTTGTGTCTTTGTAACCAGCTTCTAGTCATTCTGCTGCTGGTCCTCTAACTCCACTTGCTCTGAGTTTACTGAAGTCTGTTAACTTACTGAAGGTATCTAGAAACACCATGTGTCGGACATCGACCAGATCATTCCTGATCATTGTAAAAATTATTCAATGAAATCTGTCAAGATGATCTTAATTTTGGAACATGTGCTGAATGCTCTTTATCACAGCCTGTGTTACTTGATGTATTTTTTTACTCTTTTGAAGTTAGTTCATTTATTTTTTTATGTTGAGGTTGTGACTGGACAACTGTTCTTTGGATTTTTTAAAATTTAATTTCTGTTTAAACTCAAGAAAAAACATAAACCTTCTATTGTGTTCCATTCCAGTGGGTAACTTCTGATGATCAACTGCTTAAGACGACAGACATGACAATTTTCTTTATTAGCTGATGTATCGAAGATAGGAGCAGGGAGGTGATGATGGAGATGTATGAAACACTCATTTGTCTTCAGCTCGAAGTCTGTGAGGAGTTCTGGTGGTCTCACTAGACTGAGGATGTGATTGCTCTGGAAGGAACGCAAAGGAGATTCACCAGGATGTTGCCCGGGCAGCAGTGTTTCTGCAGTGAAGACTGTTTACAATTTACATAGATGATCTGGAGGAGGGGACTGAATGTAGGGTATTCAAGTTTGCTGATGACACGAAGGTGAGTGGGAAAGCGAATTGCGTGGAGGACACGGAAAGTCTGCAGAGAGATTTGGATAGGCTGAGCGAGTGGGCGAGGATCTGGCAGATGGAATATAACGTTAGCAAATGTGAGGTTATCCACTTTGGAAGAAATAATAGTAAATTGGAATATTATTTCAATGGAGAAAAATTACATCGTGCGACTGTGCAGAGGGACCTGGGGGTCCTTGTGCACGAATCGCAAAAACTCAGTCTGCAGGTGCAGCAGGTGATCAAGAAGGCGAATGGAATGTTGGCCTTTATCGCGAGGGGGATAGAATATAAAAGCAGGAGGTCTTGCTGCAACTGTACAAGGCACTGGTGAGGCCACAACTGGAGTACTGTTTTGCGAAAGGATATATTGGCCTTGGAGGGAGTGCAGAGAAGGTTCACCAGGTTGATACCGGAGTTGAGGGGTGTAGCTTATGAGGAGAGATTGAACAGATTGGGTCTGTACTCGTTGGAGTTTAGAAGGATGAGGGGTGATCTTATAGAGACATATAAGATAATGAAGGGGCTGGATAGGGTAGAGGTGGAGAGATTCTTTCCACTTAGAAGGGAAACCAGAACTAGAGGGCACAGCCTCAATATCAGGGGGGCGGCGGTTCAGAACAGAGTTGAGGGGGAACTTCTTCTCTCAGAGGGTGGTGAATCTCTGGAATTCTCTGCCCATTGAAGTGGTGGAGGCTTCCTCGTTGAATATGTTTAAATCATGGGTAGATAGTTTACTGATCGATAAGGGAATTAGGGGATATGGGGAGCAGGCGGGTAAGTGGAACTGATTCGCTTCAGATCAGCCATGATCTTGTTAAATGGCGGGGCAGGCTCGAAGGGCCAGATGGCCTACTCCTGCTCCTATTTCTTATGTTCTTATGTTCTTAAGACAGGCTGTTTAGGCTGGGGTTGCTTTCCACAGAACAGTGATGGCGAAGCGTGGACATCATTGAGGTGTTCAAAATTATGAGGGACAAAGATAGGATAGTTAAGAAGAAACTTCTTCCCCGAGCAGAGGGGTCAATGTCCAAGGTGTGTAGACTAAGGTCAGCAGCAGGAGGGTTAGAGGGTTTCTGAGGAAAATAAAATGTTCCTGTGTCATTTCGGAAATGCTGCTGGTCATCCTGCACAGCACGATCCCATAATCACACTGCAATGTGGGAGCAGTCAGATTTAAAACACAATTGTAGGTGTGAATTGGTGAAAAGCTAAAACACATCATCACAGATTCACCCTCAGTAACACAATCACTGTTTACAAATCCAACCTTTTGGGAGGAGCAAGGAATTGATTAAGGAAAGAAAAATAGAGTATGAAAGTAATCTACCGTGGAAGATAACAACTGACTTTAAAAAATATCAATTGGTATGAAAAGAGAAACAGATTGACAAACGAGGACCTTTGCAGTCAGAAATGTGCGATCCCCTAACGGGGAACAAAGTAATAGCTGAGGAATTAAATTGAAGATTGCTTTGATCTTCAGAAAGGAAGATGTGAATAATGTGCCAAAAGTTATTCTTCAGTAATAAATTTTTGAGAGAAGCTGAAGGAAATTTGAATTTGTAGAGAAATGCTTTTGGGGAAAATGATGGGATTGAAGGTGGATCAATCTCCAGGTCCTGATAACCTTCATCCCAGAGTCCTGAAGGAAGTTTTAGAACAAACAAAGAACAATACAGCACAGGAACAGGCCCTTCGGCCCTCCAAGCCCGCGCCGCTCCCTGGTCCAAACTAGACCATTCTTTTGTATCCCTCCATTCCCACTCCGTTCATGTGGCACTCTAGATAAGTCTGAAACGTTCCCAGTGTGTCCGCCTCCACCACCTTGCCTGGCAGCGCATTCCAGGCCCCCACCACCCTCTGTGTAAAATATGTCCTTCTGATATCTGTGTTAAACCTCCCCCCCCCCCCCTTCACCTTGAACCTATGACCCCTCGTGAACGTTACCACCGACCTGGGGAAAAGTTGATCACCGTTCACCCTATCTATGCCTTTCATAATTCTATACACCACTATTAAGTCTCCCCTCATCCTCCGTCTTTCCAGTGAGAACAACCCCAGTTTACCCAATCTCTCCTCATAACTAAGCCCCTCCATACCAGGTAACATCCTGGTAAACCTCCTCTGTACTCTCTCCAAAGCCTCCATGTCCTTCTGGTAGTGTGGCGACCAGAACTGGACGCAGTATTCCAGATGCGGCCGAACCAACGTTCTATCCATCTGCAACATCAGACCCCAACTTTTATACTCTATGCCCCATCCTATGAAGGCAAGCATGCCATATGCCTTCTTCACCACCTTCTCCACCTGTGACGTCACTTTCAAGGATCTGTGGACTTGCACACCCAGCTCCCTCTGCGTACTTACACCCTTTATGGTTCTGCCATTTATCGTCTATCACCTCCCTACATTATTTCTACCAAAATGCATCAATTCGCATTTATCAGGATTGAACTCCATCTGCCATTTCTTTGATCAAATTTCCAGCCTATCTATATCCTTCTGTAGCTTCTGACAATGCTCCTCACTATCTGGAAGTCCTGCCAATTTTGTGTCGTCCGCAAACTTACTGATCACCCCAGTTACACCTTCTTCCAGATCATTTATATAAATCACAAACAGCAGAGGTCCCAATACAGAGCACTGCGGAACACCACTAGTCACAGGCCTCCAGCGGAAAAAAACCTTCCACTACCACCCTCTGTCTTCTGTGACCAAGCCAGTTCTCCACCCATCTAGCCACCTCCCCCTTTATCCCATGAGATCCAACCTTTTTCACCAGCCTACCATGAGGGACTTTGTCAAACGCTTTACTAAAGTCCATATAGACGACATCCACGGCCCTTCCCTCGTCAACCATTTTGGTCACTTCTTCAAAAAACTCCACCAGGTTAATGAGGCATGACCTCCCTCTCACAAAACCATGCTGACTATCGTTAATGAGTTTATTCCTTTCTAAATGCGCATACATCCTATCTCTAAGAATCTTCTCCAACAACTTCCCCACCATGGACGTCAAGCTCACCGGCCTATAATTACCCGGGTTATCCTTCCTACCCTTCTTAAATAACGGGACCACATTAACTTTCCTCCAATCCTCTGGGACCTCACCTGCGTCCAGTGACGAGACAAAGATTTGCGTCAGAGGCCCAGCGATTTCATCTCTCGTCTCCCTGAGCAGCCTTGGATAGATTCCATCAGGTCCTGGGGATTTGTCAGTCTTTAAATTCTCTAACAAACCTAGCACTTCCTCCTTTGAAATGGAGATTTTCTCCAACGGGTCAACACTCCCCTCCGAGACACTCCCAGTCAACACATCCCTCTCCTTTGTGAATACCGACGCAAAGTATTCATTTAGGATCTCCCGTACTTCTTTCGGCTCCAAGCATAATTCCCCACTTTTGTCCCTGAGAGGTCCGATTTTTTCCCTGACAACCCTTTTGTTCCGAACGTATGAATAAAATGCCTTGGGATTCTCCTTAATCCTGTCTGCCAAGAACATTTCGTGACCCCTTTTTGCTCTTCTAATTCCCCGTTTGAGTTCTTTCCTACTTTCTTTGTACTCCTCCAGAGCTCCCTCCATTTTTAGCTGCCTGGACCTACCATACGCCCCTCTTTTCTTTTTGACCAGTCCGTCAATTTCCCTGGTTATCCACGGTTCTCGAATCCTACCCTTCCTATCCTTCTTTTTAACAGGCACATGCCTGTCCTGTAGCCCTAACAACTGTTCCTTAAAAGACTCCCACATGCCAGATGTGGATTTACCCTCAAACAGCCTCTCCCAATCAAGAGCTGCCAATTTCTGCCTAACCCCACTAAAGTTAGCCTTCCCCCAATCCAACACCTTACCCTTGGGACACCACTCATCCTTTTCCATCACTATCCTAAAGCTAACAGAATTGTGGTCACTATTTGCCACATGTTCCCCTACCGAAACTTTGAAGACCTGACCGGGCTCATTCCCCAGTACGAGGTCCAGTATAGCTCCCTCTCTAGTCGGGCTATCTACATATTGTTCCAAAGAACCCTCCTGTACGCATTTTACAAATTCCTCCCCATTCAGAGTCCCTGCTCTCAGCGATTTCCAGTCTATACCAGGGAAATTGAAGTCTCCCACTACAACAACCCTATTTTTCCTGCACCTATCCAGTATCTCCTGACATATCCGTTCTTCCACTTCCCTTGGGCTGTTGGGGGGCCTGTCGTACACCCCCAACATAGTGACTGCGCCCTTCCTGTTTCTAAGCTCCACCCAGAGTGACTCGTTACACGACCCCTCTGAATTGTCCTCCCTCTGCACCGCTGTAATATGCTCTCCCACTAATACTGCTACTCCCCCACCTCTTTTGTCCCCTCCTCTGTCTCGCCTAAAACACTTGTACCCCGGAATATTCAGCTGCCAGTCCTGTCCCTCTTTCAACCAAGTCTCTGTCTCTTCCTGGGAATCGCAGATCCAATGGTGGTTATTTTCCAATTTTATTGGGCTCTGGGCTGGTTCCTACAGACTGGAGGGTAGCTAATGCAAGCCCGGTATTCAGACAGGACTGGAGAGAGAAAACAGTGAACTATAGACCAGTGAGCCTAACGTCGGTGCTGGGGAAGTTGCAAGAGTCAAATTTCAACTATTACATATCTCGGCATTAAGAACATAAGAACATCAGAAATAGGAGCAGGAGTAGGCCATCTAGCCCCTCGAGCCTGCCCCGCCATTCAATAAGATCATGGCTGATCTGACGTGGATCAGTACCACTTACCCGCCTGATCCCCATAACCCTTAATTCCCTTACCGATCAGGAATCCATCCATCCGCGCTTTAAACATATTCAGCGAGGTAGCCTCCACCACCTCAGTGGGCAGAGAATTCCAGAGATTCACCACCCTCTGGGAGAAGAAGTTCCTCCTCAACTCTGTCTTAAACCGACCCCCCTTTATTTTGAGACTGTGTCCTCTAGTGTTATCTTCCTTACGAAGTGGAAAGAATCTCTCCGCCTCCACCCTATCCAGCCCCCGCATTATCTTATAAGTCTCCATAAGATCCCCCCTCATCCTTCTAAACTCCAACGAGTACAAACCCAATCTCCTCAGCCTCTCCTCATAATCCAAACCCCTCATCTCCGGTATCAACCTGGTGAACCTTCTCTGCACTCCCTCCAATGCCAATATATCCTTCCTCATATAAGGGGACCAATACTGCACACAGTATTCCAGCTGCGGCCTCACCAATGCCCTGTACAGGTGCATCAAGACATCCCTGCTTTTATATTCTATCCCCCTCGCAATATAGGCGTTTGGAAGGCAGCGCCATAATCAGACAAAGTCAGCATGGATTTGCAAAAGGGAAATCATGATTGGAATCTCTTGGAATTGTTTGAGGGTGGAACTAGTTTGGTTTACCGAAGGGAACCAGTGAATGTGCTTAATTCCAGAAGGGTTACTGAATGCATCATCTCCAAATTTGCAGATGGTACAAAGCTGGGTGGGAGGGTGAACTGTGAGGAAGGTGCAGAGAATATTCAGCGTGATTTGGACAGGCTGAGGGTGTGGTCATACGCATGGCAGATGCAGTTTAATGTGGATCACTGTGAGCATATCGACTCTGGTAGGAATATTAGGAAGACAAGTTATTATTGAATGGGTGTAAATTGAGGGAGGTGGATTCTCATCAAAACCTTGGTCTCCTCGTGCATCATTCACTGCACGGAACCAGGCAGGTACAGCAGGCAGGAATGGAGCTAAATGGTCTGTAAGCTTTCATAGCGACATGATTCCTATTGAGCGATAGGGATGAGTTGCTGCAATTTATAAAGGATTGGTGAGGCCACACCTGGATAGTTTTGTACAGTTTTGGTGTCCTGATCTGAGGAAGGATGTCCTTGCTATAGAGGAAGTACAGCGACGGTTTACCAGGCTGATTCCTGGGATGGCAGGTCTGTCATATGAGGAGAGATTAGATTGGTTAGGATTATATTCAATGGAAATTTGTAGAGTGAGAGGGGACCTCATGGAAACGTATTAAATTCTAACAGAATGAGGCAGGGTTGATTCAGAAAGAATGTTCCCAATGGTGGGGGAGTCGAGAACTCGGGGTCATAGTTTTAGGATTAGGGACAAACCTTTTGGAGCTGAGGTGGGGAGAAATTTATTCAGTCAAGGGTGGTGAATGTGTGGGATTCACTACCACAGAATGTTGTTAAGACAATTGCATTCAGAATAGTGAGAGGGGATCTCATAGAAACTTATAAAATTCAAACAGGATTCGAACGGGTCGATTCAGAAAGAAAGTTACCAATGGTGGGGGAGTCCACAACTCGCTGTCTTAGTTTGATGATAAGGGAAAACCTTTTTAGAACTGAGGGGAGGAGAAATTTCTTCAGTCAGAGGGTGGTGAATGTGTGGAATTCACAGGCATTCTGTGACTTCAAAAATAAATGAGATATAGCTCTCGGGGCTAAAGGGATAAAAGGATATGGGGTCAGGGTGAATCAAGTTATTAAATTTGATGATCAGCCACAATAAAATTGAATGGTGGCGCAGGCTCCTACTCACGCTTCTAGTTTATATGTTTCAATGACTGGGGAGCTCGGCTGGAATTAAACAGTGGAGGACCCCCTAAACACGTCCTCTCTCCCCCCACCCACCCTCCCTCACCCCCCAACCCCCTCCCCCCGACACTTTATCTTCTCACCGCTCCCTTCCTCTCGGCCTTTTCTCTCTCTCTCTCTCTTACACCTTTCTCTTTTTCTCTCTCTCCCTCACTGATAACACAATCTAACAAGAACGTTGGGTGGGAGAGTTTGAAAACCGACAATTGCATCCTGAGTGGAATGAATTGACGCGGCTGCTGCAGTTTTATTTAATGATTGCTCTCATAAAATTAAACACAGTAACTGTATGGAATGAAGTGAATGGAAAAGGCATCCTGAGGGCCCTGAGATTAGGCCTTGAATTGAGGCCTAGTCCCAGAGGATGCAATAAACCTGGGGAAAAAGAACAGAATTCTCCCCATCCCAGTGAAACAGAACTGTCCTTTCCAGCCCCAAAACATCCCACACATGGAGGGAAGGGGCAAGAGGGAAAAGAGAACCACTGTTCCCCACCCTCTGTCCCATCCGCACACCCCTCATACACCCCACAACAATAAAAAAACAGCAAATCACAAGGGGGTTTTATTTTACATGAACTACAAGATGCAACATTGAAGCAAATGGTTGGAGAGAGAGAGGGAACGTTGTGATGACAGAGGCCGAGATATTGAACCCCCTGCCCTACCCACTCCCTCATAAAAAATGATAAATCCTCCAAATCGCACCACCCTGTCTAAAAACACAAACAGGACACAGGGATTGAGCATAAGTCTTTACCAAGGTCAGGGGTTTGATTTTTATCCCCTCCATCCTCCCAAATTTCCCTTTTAAGTTGTGT
Organism: Mustelus asterias; assembly: GCF_964213995.1. Lineage (NCBI taxonomy): Eukaryota > Metazoa > Chordata > Chondrichthyes > Carcharhiniformes > Triakidae > Mustelus > Mustelus asterias. Next base: position 27,325 of record NW_027590735.1, read on the forward strand.
GGTTACCATTTGCAGTTCTGTAAATGCTACAAGTCATTGATGCACAGCACGATCCCATGGGTAGCAATGTTTCCACACCGCCCAACCTAGTCGGCAAGTGGCTCAAACCTCAACTGGGAAGAAACTGTTCATTTCCTCAGGATACATTTCAAAACAGACTGTCTCAGGACTGGAGTGTTTGAACATCACGCTTTCTGGAAAAATGTGACAGGGACATCAGCAGTTACTGCTCTCAGGAAACCCTCTACCCCCGAATCCTGTGACATTTTCCCTCCACCCTAACTCCACAATGTTCAGCTATCTCTCCCCCTGTTTAACCTGATCCTCCCGTTTCTCTCTCACTCCCACATTCTGTAACATCAGCCTTTCCTCAGCCTGTCCCCCAACTCTCTCACTCCCTCTCTCACAAACCACAGAATGGAGAGACAGAGACACAGATAGAGAGACAGTGACATGAGACAGAGGTTGATGTCCTTTTAACAAGCCACGCCAAATTCTCCAAAGAGGAATACCTTGCTTTGTGATGTGTGAAAAGTGTGTGGGAAGGTGTGAACTGTTCTTCATTAACATTTAGTGGTTAACCAACAGAAATATCTGACACTCACTTTAAGTGAACAATTAACAATTTATGTATTTAACCAGCAGGGAACTTTAGATAAAGAAGTAGCATTGTGATTAAAGTAAGATTCTACTGGAATGCAGTTCAAATAAACACAAGGACATTCATTAACAGAAAAAAAAGAACATAATTTAGGAAAACCTTTGGCGTTCGTCTTTCTATTCCGCTGCCTGCGAGTTATTTCTGATTCAGATCGATAGATGGAGAGGTCTATTAAGTGATAATCAAAGCTGGAGAGAGCTGCTCTTTCCTTCTCTGGGCTTTGAGAGGTGGCAGCCCTTCAGTTGAACTGCAGGCAGGCAGTTGATCTCCTGTTTTTATAACTGTGATGACCTCTGAATTTTCCTGCACCAGGAGTGATCTGATCTTGTCAACAACAATAAATTAACATTTGATAGCTTCCTGATAGCTGAGTGCCTTCTTTGGACTGATAGGCTGAACTCAAAATTCAAAAACCTGCAAAGCCTGTTACCATGGCGATGCTGACGCTTGGCCTTTGCTGCAAATGTTGCAGTCTGTGTACTCTGTCTGTACCTGCATTTGAAGCCTCCAAGCATTGACACAAGTGCAGCTTGAAAGGGACACAAAACCAGCTTTTAAAGGGACCACACTTCACAAACTCAGCTTCCCAACACCAGACATAGAGCGAGAGTTCCGACAATCACCACCACAGCAAACTGTATTCAAATAGAACCCTGTGCATTTCATTTCACCCTCACATTTATCTCTCTGCCTCACACACATTTTTTATTCCACAATTACACCCGCTTCTAGTTAAAGAACTTTCATTCCAGGCCATCAAGAATTATTTACAGTGATGAGATTAATTGTTAATCTGACCTCACTGCTGTTAATTTAGAGATTTCTGATGCAACTTGTGCACAGGAAGATCCAAAGCACAGAGTCAGTTTCAAAATTCAGTTCAGAGTTTCTGATCATTGTTTTCTGTGTGTGTGTTTCTTGTTTTAATGTAAAAACTGAGGCTGCAATATTGGTCGCACAGTAAGATCCCACAGGCAGCGATGTGATATTGGCTGAATGTCCCCTCAGTCCTCTGCAGAAAGTGATCATGAACTCCCTCAGTCCCATTGTTCAAGTTTAAGCTTTTTTATACTCAAGGCCTTGGAGCCTTCTTTGCAGTCAGTGAGCGATTTTCAAAGAGGATGATCATTGTTACAAGGCAGGCAAATGGCCCAGGACAGTGCATGCACAGCAAGATTCCATAGCAGCTGCACTGTGCAACTAATCAAATGAGACACAGACCTTCCCCTGCCTCCATCCTCACACCTGCTGTGAGCCCCTCCCCCAAAGCACCCAACAAAAATCCCCACACACCTTCCACTCTGTGTGTGTGCATTGTCCCAAGTCTGGAGAATTCCCTTCACTGCAATGGAATGATAAAACTCTCTCTTAACACTGAGACAACCTTTAAAACAAGTTCTGCAGCAAGATCGCACAAGGTGCAGTTTGCAGTGTGGAGTGTGTTTTACACCGTTTAATGGAATGTAACCCTGAAAAGTGTGAGCTGATACACTTTGGAAGGAGTAATTTGACAAGGAAGTACTCAATGAATGTTCGGACTATAGGAAGATCTATGGTAGAATGTGACCTTGGCGTATTTGACCACAGATCTTTGAAAGCAGAAGGGCGTGTTAGGAGGGAGGTGAAAATGGCACATGGGGACACTTGCATTTATCAATCGAGGCATAGATGACAAAAGCAGGGAAGTAATGTTGGAATTGTCTCGATCTTTGGTGAGGCCCCAGCTGGAGTACTGTGTGCAGTTCTGATCGCCACATTATAGGAAGGATGTGTTTGGGCTGGATGGGGGTACAGAGGAGATTCACCAAGATGCTGCCTTGGATGGAAGATCAACGTTATGAAAAGATGTTGCGTGGGCTTGGGTTATTAACGTTTTAGCAGAGAAGACTGAGGGGCGACCTGATCGAGGTAGACAAGATTATGAGGGCCATGGACAGAGTGGATAAGGAGCAACTGTTCCCCATATCTGAAGGGTCAGTCACGAGGGGACAGAGGTTCATGGTGGGGGTAAGGAGGTTTAGGAGGGAGGGGTGTGAGGAATATGTTTTTCCCCAGAGGGTGGTGAGGGTCTGGAATGCGCTGCCTGGGAGGGTGGTGGAGGTGGGTTGCCTCGCATCCTTTAAAAGGTATCTGGATGAGCACTTGGCACAACATAACATTCAGGGCTCTGGGCCAAGTGCTGACAGATGGGGTTAGGTGGGATTTCAGGTATTTCTAATGTGACAGTGCAGACTCGATGGGCTGAAGGGCCTCTTCTGCTCTGTATGATTCTATTATTCTATAACCTCTCATTCTTGGTTCTCCTCATTCTCTCTCACTCTTTCCTTCCCTCCATTTCTTCCAATCAGACAGAAACATTGAAATGGAGAGAGAGAGAGTTCCACAGAGAGAATCTTCTAAACCTGAATTAAAATGCCAGCCCTGCTCCATCCTGCCCACCCCCTGTCCCCTCTCAGTCTCTAGAAGCCGCTCAACTCCCTCTTTCAGTTTGGGAAGCGGCTGCTGATTCCTTCAGGACACTTTTTAAATCCTCCCAGACTATCTGACAGGGTTTGAGTGGAGCTGCAGCTAGTGACCACACACTGGAGACTCTCACATCCTGTCTCTCTTTCTCAAATGCTGTCCCTCCATCACCACCTCTGCTTTGACCTTCCACTCCCCTCGGGCCTCCCTCTGTCTGTGCTCCACTCCCTCCTTCTCTTTTCTCCTCCTGCCACTATCTCTCTCTCTCATTGGAAAGATTCTTATCTAGGGCCAGGTCTTTGCAACCACACCCACCACCTCTTACTCCATCCCTCCTTCTAAGTTCCTATTTCTGTCCATATCTCTGCTTCTTTCCCTCTCTTTCATGTGCACTGTGTTGAAAGGAGCGATGCAATATTTCTGAGCCACACTGCCAATAACCACAAACCATATTGCTGTGAGGGGGTGGGAAGAACCACCTTATCTGGGGGTCTCCAGTTAGGAGTCAGTGCCCAGCTTCCTGTCTCTGGAGAATAGCCTCAGTCAGAGCCCTGAGATTCCTTATTTACACAAATCAATCAATAGATCGATTCATTTATTCATAAATAACGACTGGGAGGCTCATTTTAAAAAGTCGACCAAAGGAATGGACACAGCTTGTTCCCAGTTTAAAGAGGGGAGTTTATCTCTTTCTGTCACTGAGGGGATATGTATCCAAACTCAGAATTCACATGGAGCTGGGTGGAGGATTACACCAAGCGCGAGGCTGGGGGAATGACATGTCTCCCCCCACCCCCACTTTGTCCTCTCTGGATATGGTCACAGTGCTGCCCATGGGATAATGCTGTGCTTAAAATCCCCACAAAGAAAGCAGGAAAGGGAGAGGGAGAGATTCTGGAGGGAGGTGAACAGGAATGGGGAGAAAGCGAGATGGAGAGAGCAATACTGGGGTGAGATAGAGAGATATGGGGAGAAACAGGAGGAGAGAGAGCACAATTGGAGAGCGATAGGGAGATATGGGGTAAAGTTATAATGAGAATGAAGAATGGGAACGCACTGGATAAGAGAGAAATCCAGATAGAGGTGAATAATGCTGGTCGGAGAGAAGAAGAGTTTAGGAAGAGATAGATAGGGAAGCAAAGGAGAAGGCAAAGAGAGAGGGAGAGAAGAAAGGAAAAAAGAGACGGACAGAGGATATAATCTGTAAATTAGAAGCAGAAAAGCTGTGGGGGAGAGTCAGAATGGGGAGGAAATCAGGAGAGGGGAAGTTAAATAGAAAAATCCTGAATTGACTTCCAGCTCCACCAGCTGTCCAGTCCAGAGAGGTGTTCAATCCGGGGTGGGCTCTGATAATTGGGTGCAGGAAGGGATTGCAGATTCTATCTCTGTCCACTTTGGGTCTCATTGGAAAACCCGTCCAGTCTGAATTAATCCTGGAAAACACATCAGGTGAGAAATGCAATCTGTGTGAAATATTTGAATGATGAGAATGTGCAGATTTGCTCCATCAAAGTGAGAGATGTGTAATTCACAGCTTCCTGTCCCCCAGTCCCTACTTAACCAGCGGGGTTACATTGGCTACTTTCCAATCTGCAATGTTAATCTCTAACACAACTCCTCCAACAACACCGCCACCCCGGGAACCCCATTGGATTGATGCTGAAATCCTCTCCTTACTGTGGCTTCACACATGGGGAATGTTCACTCACTCATTTCCCGCCTCTTGTCCCTTTTTCACTGACAGTTAATTTACTGGGAATTGTGATCCTGAGTCGGGGAAAGTGTGGCCTCTCCACCTGCACCACTCGCTACCTGGTCGCCATGGCAGCGGCGGATCTGCTCTTCATCATCTTTACCCCCATTCTCAGCAAGATAAATGGTTATTATTTCCCGCTGAGTTTCCTGTCCCTCACCTCTGTGTGTCGTGTTCACACTATCCTGCTGTCTGCAGCCACAGACTGTTCAGTCTGGTTCACCATCACTTTCTCCTTTGATCGATTTGTGGCCATTCGCTGCCAGAAACTGAAAACTAAATATTGCACCGGGAAAACTGCGGCTGTGGTTCTGGCAACAACCGGCCTCCTGCTCTCTGTGAGAAACATCCCCCGGTACTTTACACAGGAACCTGGGGAGATAATGGACAATGTCCAGTGGGGCTGTAGGACAAAGACAAGCGTTTGGACTGATCCCGGCTGGGTTGTATTTTCCTGGTTTGATCAGGTTTTAACCCCATTGCTCCCATTCGGTTTAATCCTGGTGATTAACGCTCTGACAGTCAGACACATTTTGGTGACCAGTCGAGTCCGGAAGGGACTGAGGGCTCAGAGTCAGGGAGAGAATCGCAGAGACCCCGAGATGGAGAGCAGAAGGAAGTCAATGATTTTACTTTTCAGCATTTCCGGGGCTTTCATTCTCCTCTGGACCGTGTTTGTCATAAAATTTTTATTTGTGAAAGTGAAAGGATTAATTTACCTCACTCTTCCTGAATTCACATTTCAACAAGTCGGATTTATGCTGCAGGAAATAAATTGCTGCACAAACACATTTATTTACGCGGTGACTCAATCCAAGTTCAGGGAGCAGATCAGGATCGCGGTGAAATATCCGCTCACATCAATTATTCAATTAATGAAGAAACAAAACTGACTGACAGCCAATCACAGAGCGGGATCACTAAATCACCGCCTCAGCCAATCACAGAGCGGGATCACTAAATCACCGTCTCAGCCAACCACAGAGCGGGATCACTAAATCACCACCTCAGCCAATCACAGAGCGGGATCACTAAATCTCCACCTCAGCCAATCACAGAGCGGGATCACGAAATCACCGCCTCAGCCAATCAGAGACTGGATTGCTAAATGATCGCCTCAGCCAATCAGAGGCCAGCTCGACTACTGCCCGAATCAGCCAATCAGAATTGCCGCTCACTTCCTGACAGCCATGTCCACCAATGACTGGTCTCCGCACTTTGACTGACAGCGGATGAGCCAATCAGAGGCTGAGCTTTCTGACTGACAGCCGTGTCAGCCAATCAGAACACCAGCAGCTAACGGCCCCGCCCCCAGAGCAAATCCGGGAGTGACAGACACCTCAACCAATCAGGAAGCTGGTGTCAGTGTGTGAGGGTCAGTGTGTGTCACTGTGTGTGTGTCAGTGTGTGTGTGTGTGTCAGTGTGTGTCACTGTGTGTGAGTCAGTGTGTGTCACTGTGTGTGTGTCAGTGTGTGTCACTGTGTGTGTGTCACTGTGTGTGTGTGTGTGTCAGTGTGTGTCACTGTGTGTGAGTCAGTGTGTGTCACTGTGTGTGTGTCAGTGTGTATCACTGTGTGTGTGTCGCTGTGTGTGTGTGTGAGTCAGTGTGTGTCACTGTGTGTGTGTCAGTGTGTGTCACTGTGTGTGTGTGTCAGTGTGTATCACTGTGTGTGTGTCAGTGTGTGTCACTGTGTGTGTGTCAGTGTGTATCACTGTGTGTGTGTCGCTGTGTGTGTGTGTGAGTCAGTGTGTGTCACTGTGTGTGTGTCAGTGTGTGTCACTGTGTGTGTGTGTCAGTGTGTATCACTGTGTGTGTGTCAGTGTGTGTCACTGTGTGTGTGTGTGTCAGTGTGTCTCACTGTGTGTGTGCGTGTCAGTGTGTGTCACTGTGTGTGTGTCAGTGTGCCTCACTGTGTGTGTGCATGTCAGTGTGTGTCACTGTGTGTGTGTCAGTGTGTCTCACTGTGTGTGTGCATGTCAGTGTGTGTCACTGTGTGTGTGTGTGTGCGTCAGTGTGTATCACAGTGTGTGTGTGTGTGGGTGTGTGTGTGTCAGTGTGTATCACTGTGTGTTTTTGTCAGTGTGTGTCACTGTGTGTGTGTGTATCAGTGTGTGAGGGTCAGTGCCGATGTTCTTGTCAGTGTGTGTCACTGTGTGTGTGAGTGTCTGTGTCAGTGTGCATCACTGTGTGTGTGTGTGGGTCAGTGTGTATCAGTGTGTGTGTGTGTCAGTGTGTACCACTGTCTGTGTGTCACTGTGTGTGTGTCACTGTGTGTGTGTCAATGTGTAACACTGGGTGTGTGTGTGTCAGTATGTATCACTGTGTGTGTGTGTGTCAGCGTGTATCACTGTGTGTGTGTGTCAGTGTGTATCACTGTGTGTCACTGTGTGTGTCAATGTGTAACACTGGGTGTGTTTGTGTCAGTGTGTATCACTGTGTGTGTGTGTCAGTGTGTATCACTGTGTGTGTGTGTCAGTGTGTATCACTGTGTGTGCGTGTCAGTGTGTATCACTGTGTGTGTGTGTGTGTGTGTCAGTGTGTATCACTGTGTGTGTGTGTCAGTGTGTATCACTGTGTGTGTGTGTGTCAGTGTGTATCACTGTGTGTGTGTCAGTGTGTATCACTGTGTGTGTGTGTCAGTGTGTATCACTGTGTGTGGTTGTCAGTGCGTGTCATTGTGTGTGTGTCAGTGGGTATCACTGCGTGTGTGAGCGACAGTGTCACTGTGTGTGAGTGTGTGTGTCAGTGTGCATCACTGTGTGTGTGTCACTGTGTGTGAGTGAGAGTCAGTGTGTGTCACTGTATGTGTGTCAATGTGTATCACTGTGTGTGTGTGTATGTCAGTGTGTATCACTGTGTGTGTGTCAATGTGTCTCACTGTATGTGTGCGTGTCAGTGTGTGTCACTGTGTGTGTGTCAGTGTGTTTCACTGTGTGTGTGCATGTCAGTGTGTGTCACTGTGTGTGTGTGTGTGTGCGTCAGTGTGTATCACAGTGTGTGTGTGTGTCAGTGTGTATCACTGTGTGTTTTTGTCAGTGTGTGTCACTGTGTGTGTGTGTGTGTATCAGTGTGAGTGAGGGTCAGTGCCGATTTTCGTGTCAGTGTGTGTCACTGTGTGTGTGAGTGTGTGTGTCAGTGTGCATCACTGTGTGTGTGTGTGGGTCAGTGTGCATCACTGTGTGTGTGTGTCAGTGTGTATCACTGTCTGTGTGTCACTGTGTGAGTGTGTGTCAATGTTTATCACTGGGTGTGTGTGTGTGAGTGTGTATCACTGTGTGTGTGTGTGTGTGTGTGTCAGTGTGTATCACTGCGTGTGTGAGCGACAGTGTCACTGTGTGTGAGTGTGTGTGTCAGTGTGCATCACTGTGTGTGTGTGTGGGTCAGTGTGTATCACTGTGTGTGCGTCAGTGTGCATCACTGTGTGTGTGTGTGGGTCAGTGTGTATCACTGTGTGTGTGGGTCAGTTTCAGTCACTGTGTGTGTCAGTATGTATCACTGTGTGTGTGTGTCAGTGTGTATCACTGTGTGTGTCACTGTGTGTGTGTGTGCGTCAGTGTGTGTCACTGTGTGTGTGTGTGTGTCAGTGCGTATCACTGTGCGTGTCAGTGTGTATCACTGTGTGCGTGTGTCAGTGTGTATCACTGCGTGTGTGAGGGGCAGTGTCACTGTGTGTGTGTGTGTGTGTGTGTGTGTGTGTCAGTGTGTATCACTGTGTGTGCGTGTCAGTGTGCGTGTGTGTTTCAGTGTGTATCACTGTGTGTGTGTGTGTGTGTGTCAGTGTGTATCACTGTGTGTGTGGGTCAGTGTGTGTCACTGTGTGTGTGTCAGTGTGTATCACTGTGTGTGTGTGTGGGTCAGTGTGTGTCACTGTGTGTGTGTCAGTGTGTATCACTGTGTGTGTGTGTGTCAGTGTGTGTGTGTGTGTGCGTCAGTGTGTATCACTGTGTGTGTGTGTGTGTGTGTCAGTGTGTATCACTGTGTGTTTTTGTCAGTGTGTGTCACTGTGTGTGTGTGTATCAGTGTGTGTGAGGGTCATTGCCGATGTGTGTGTCAGTGTGTGTCACTGTGTGTGTGAGTGTGTGTGTCAGTGTGCATCAATGTGTGTGTGTGTGGGTCAGTGTGTATCACTGTGTGTGTGTGTCAGTGTGTACCACTATCTGTGTGTCACTGTGTGTGTGTCACTGTGTGTGAGTGTCAGTGTGTATCACTGTCTGTGTGTCACTGTGTGTGTGTGTGTCAATGTGTATCACTGGGTGTGTGTGTGTGTGTCAGTGTGTATCACTGTGTGTGTGTGTCAGTGCGTGTCATTGTGTGAGTGTCAGTGTGTATCACTGTGTGTGTGTCAGCGTGTATCACTGCGTGTGTGAGCGACAGTGTCACTGTGTGTGAGTGTGTGTGTCAGTGTGCATCACTGTGTGTGTGTGTGTGTGTGTGTGTGGGTCAGTGCGTATCACTGTGTGTGTGGGTCAGTTTCTGTCACTGTGTGTGTCAGTATGTATCACTGTGTGTGTGTGTCAGTGCGTATCACTGTGCGTGTCAGTGTGTATCACTGTGTGCGTGTGTCAGTGTGTATCACTGCGTGTGTGAGGGACAGTGTCACTGTGTGTGCGTGTGTCAGTGTGTATCACTGTGTGTGTGTGTCAGTGTGTCAGTGTGTGTCACTGCGTGTGTGTGTTTGTGTGTGTGTGTGTCAGTGTGTATCACTGTGTGTGTGTGTGTGTGTGTGTGTCAGTGTGTATCACTGTGTGTGTGGGTCAGTGTGTGTCACTGTGTGCGTGTCAGTGTGTATCACTGTGTGTGTGTGTGGGTCAGTGTGTGTCACTGTGTGTGTGTGTCAGTGTGTATCACTGTGTGTGTGTGTGTGTCAGTGTGTATCACTGTGTGTGTATGTGTCAGTGTGTATCACTGTGTGTGTGTGTCAGTGTGTATCACTGTGTGTGTGTGTATGTGTCAGTGTGTATCACTGTGTGTGTGTGGGTCAGTGTGTATCACTGTGTGTGTATGTGTCAGTGTGTAACACTGTGTGTGCGTGTCAGTGTGTATCACTGTATGTGTGTGTGTCAGCGTGTATCACTGTGTGTGTGTGTCAGTGTATGTCACTGTGTGTGTATGTGTCAGTGTGTATCACTGTGTCGATGTGGGTCAGTGTGTAACACTGTGTGCGTGTCAACATGTGTGTGTGGGTCAGTTTGTGTCACTGTGTTTCTGTGGGTCAGTGTGCATCACTGTGTGTGTGTGTGCGTGTGTGTATCACTGTGTATCACTGTGTGTGTGTGTGTGTTTAGGTGTGCAACAGTGTGTGTGTGTTGTTCAGTGTGTATCACTGTGTGTGTGTGTGTGTCACTGTGTATCACTGTGTGTCAGTGTGCATCACTGTGTGTGTGTCAGTGTGTATCACCGTGTGTGTGTGTGTCAGTGTGTATCACTGAGTGTGTGTGGGTCAGTGTGTATCACTGTGTGTGTGTGTGTGTGTGTGACAGTGTGTATCACTGTGTGTCACTGTGTATCACTGTGTGTGTGAGTGTGTGGGTCAGTGTGCATCACTGTGTGTGTGTGTGTGTCAGTGTGTATCCCTGTGTGTGTGGGGGTCAGTGTGTATCACTGTGTGTGTGTGGGTCAGTGTGTATCACTGTGTGTCAGTGTGCATCACTGTGTGTGTCAGTATGTATCACTGTGTGAGGGGGGTCAGTGTGTATCACTGTGTGTGTGTGGGTCAGTGTGTATCACTGTGGGTGTGTGGGTCAGTGAGTATCACTGTGTGAGGGGGGTCAGTGTGTATCACTGTGGGTGTGTGGGTCAGTGTGTATCACTGTGGGTGTGTGGGTCAGTGTGTATCACTGTGTTTGTGTGGGTCAGTGTGTGTCACTGTGTGTGTGTGGGTCAGTGTATGTCACTGTGTGTTTGTGTGGGTCCGTGTGCATCACAGTTTGTGTGTGTGTGTGTGTGTGGGTGTGTATCAGTGTGTGTTTGTGTGTGTCAGTGTGTTTCACTGTGTGTGTGTTTGGTCAGTGTGTATCACTGTGTGCGGGGGACAGTGTGTATCACTGTGTGTGTGTGTGTCAGTGTGTGTCACTGTGTGTGCGTGTGTCAGTGAGTATCACTGTGTGCGTGTGTGTCACTGTGTGCCACTGTGTGTGTGTGTGTGTGTGTGTGTGTCAGTGTGTATCACTGTGTGTGTGTGGGTCAGTGTGGATCACTGTGTGTGTGTGTGTCAGTGTGTATCACTGTGTGTGTGTCAGTGTGTGTCAATGTGTGTGTGTGGGTCTGTGTGTATCAGTGTGTGTGTGGGGGTCAGTGTGTATCACTGTGTATGTGTGTGTGTGTGTGTCAGTGTGCATCACTGTGTGTGGGTCAGTGTGTATCACTGTGTGTCTGTGTCTCACTGTGTGTGTGTGTCACTGTGTGTGTGTGTGTCAGTGTGTGCCGCTGTGTGTGTGTGCGTCAGTGTGTATCACTGTGTGTGTGTGTCAGTGTGCATCACTGTGTGTGTGTGTGTGTCAGTGTGTGTCACTGTGTGTGTGTCAGTGTGTGTCACTGTGTGTGTGTGTCAGTGTGTATCACTGTGTGTGTGTGTGTCAGTGTGCATCACTGTGTGTGTGTGTGTCAGTGTGTATCACTGTGTGCGTGTGTCAAAGTGTGTGTGTGTGTGTGTCAGTGTGCATCACTGTGTGTGTGCCACTGTGTGTGTATCACTGTGTGTGTGTGTGTGTGTGTGTGTGTGTGTCAGTGTGCATCACTTTGTGTGTGTGTGTCAGTGTGTATCACTGTGTGTGGGGGGGTCAGTGTGTATCACTGTGTGAGTGTGTGTCAGTGTGTATCAGTGTGTGTCTGTGGGTCAGTGTGCATCACTGTGTGTGTGTGGGTCAGTGTGTATTACTGTGTGTGTGTGTGTGTGTGTGTGTGTGTGTCAGTGTGTATTACTGTGTGTGTGTGTCAGTGTGTGTCACTGTGTGTGTGTGTGTCAGTGTGTATCACTGTGTGTGTCTGTGTGTGTATATATATATATATATTATACATATATAATCCATATCAGTGTGGATGTGTTTGTGTGTGCGCGTGTTGTCCCAAATCTGGACATTTCCCAGTCTTCTTGGGTTGGATTGGGGGACGGCTAACTTTATTGGGATCAGGCAGAAATTGGCAGCTCTTGATTGGGAGAGGTTGTTTGAGGGTAAATCCACATCTGGTATGTGGCAGTCTTTTAAGGAACGGTTGTTAGGGCTACAGGACAGGCATGTGCCTGTAAAAAAGGATAGGAAGGGTAGGATTAGAGAATCGTGGATAACCAGGGAAATTGAGGGACTGGTCAAAAGGAAAAGAGAGGCGTATGTTAGGTCCAAGCAGCTAAAAACGGAGGGAGCTCTGGAGGAGTACAATGAAAGTAGGAAAATACTCAAACGGGGAATTAGAAGAGCAAAAAGGGGTCATGAAATGTTCTTGGCAGACAGGATTAAGGAGAATCCCAAGGCATTTTATTCATACGTTAGGAACAAAAGGGTTGTTAGGGAAAAAATTGGACCTCTCAGGGACAAAAGTGGGGACTTATGCTTGGAGCCCAAAAAAGTAGGGGAGATCCTAAATGAATACTTTGCGTCGGTATTCACAAAGGAGAGGGATGTGTTGACTGGGAGTGTCTCGGAGGGGAGTGTTGAACCGTTGGAGAAAATCTCCATTACAAAGGAGGAAGTGTTAGGTTTGTTAGAGAATATAAAGACTGACAAATCCCCAGGGCCTGATGGAATCTATCCAAGGCTGCTCAGGGAGACGAGAGGTGAAATCGTTGTGCCTCTGACGCAAATCTTTGTCTCGTCACTGGACACAGGTGAGGTCCCAGAGGATTGGAGGATAGCCAATGTGGTCCCGTTATTTAAGAAGGGTAGGAAGGATAACCCGGGTAATTATAGGCCGGTGAGCTTGACGTCCGTGGTGGGGAAGTTGTTGGAGAAGGTTCTTAGAGATAGGATGTATGCGCATTTAGAAAGGAATAAACTCATTAACGATAGTCAGCATGGTTTTGTGAGAGGGAGGTCATGCCTCACTAACCTGGTGGTGTTTTTTGAAGAAGTGACCAAAATGGTTGACGAAGGAAGGGCCGTGGATGTTGTCTATATGGACTTTAGTAAAGCGTTTGACAAAGTCCCTCATGGTAGGCTAGTGAAAAAGGTTGGATCCCATGGGATAAAGGGGGAGGTGGCTAGATGGGTGGAGAACCGGCTTGATCACAGAAGACAGAGGGTGGTAGTGGAAGGGTCTTTTTCCGGCTGGAGGTCTGTGACGAGTGGTGTACCGCAGGGCTCTGTATTGGGACCTCTGCTGTTTGTGATTTATATAAATGATCTGGAAGGAGGAGTAACTGGGGTGATCAGTAAGTTTGCGGACGACACAAAACTGGCAGGACTTGCAGATAGTGAGGAACATTGTCAGAGACTACAGAAGGATATAGATAGGCTGGAAATTTGGGCAAGGAAATGGCAGATGGAGTTCAATCCTGATAAATGCGAAGTGATGCATTTTGGTGGGAATAATGTAGGGAGGAGCTACACGATAAATGGAAGAACCATAAAGGGTGTAGAGACGCAGAGGGACCTGGGTGTGCAAGTCCACAGATCTTTGAAGGTGACGTCACAGGTGGAGAAGGTGGTGAAGAAGGCATATGGCATGCTTGCCTTTATAGGACGGGGCATAGAGTATAAGAGTTGGGGTCTGATGTTGCAGATGTATAGAACGTTGGTTCGGCCGCATTTGGAATACTGCGTCCAGTTCTGGTCGCCATACTACCAGAAGGACGTGGAGGCTTTGGAGAGAGTACAGAGGAGGTTTGCCAGGATGTTGCCTGGTATGGAGGGGCTTGGTTATGAGGAGAGATTGGGGAAACTGGGGTTGTTCTCCTTGGAAAGACGGAGGATGAGGGGAGACTTAATAGAGGTGTATAAAATTATGAAAGGCATAGATAGGGTGAACGGTGGGAAGCTTTTCCCCGGGTCGGTGGTGACGTTCACGAGGGGTCATAGGTTCAAGGTGAAGGGGGGGAGGTTTAACACAGATATCAGAAGGACATATTTCACACAGAGGGTCGTGGGAGCCTGGAATGTGTTGCCGGGCAAGGTGGTGGAGGCGGACACACTGGGAACGTTTAAGACTTATCTAGACAGCTATATGAACGGAGTGGGAATGGAGGGATACAAAAGAGTGGTCTAGTCTGGACCAGGGAGCGGCGCGGGCTAATTGTTCCTTGTTTCTCGTTTCAAGGCTTCATTCTATGATCATCTTGCTGGTGCCAGTACAGAGCGAGACTGCGGATAGTTGGGAACCTGTCTCGGGGGCAGTTAATTCATATGGTGTTCGTGGAAGTGGAAATGACTAGGGTTGGGAAGCATTTCCTGATCAGGGCCATTGTGATCTCCTGGACTCGTTTCGATCGCCTCAGGGGGACGGAGAGGAATTTCCCAGATTTTTTTTCCCCATATTGGCCCTGGGGTTTTCACTCTGGGTTTTCGCCTCTCCCTGGAGATCACATGGTCTGGAATGGGGGGGTGGGGGTGAGTTAATAGGTTGTGATGAACAAAGCATCGTAGCTGTGAGGGACAGCTCGGTGGATAGGATATTGGTATGTAGATAGGCTGGAAAATTGGGCGGGGATCCTGGATTCAGGATTCAATCCTGGACCGGGGAGCGGCGCGGGCTTGGAGGGCCGAAGGGCCTGTTCCTGTGCTGTATTGTTCTTTGTTCTTTGTTCTGAGGGGTTAAACTCCCTCTTGAAGCTGAGCGAAACCCTTTTAAAAACATGGCAGTATCTGTAAGGAGCTTTGAGCTTTAACAAAGGGTCACCTGGACTCGAAACGTCAGCTCTTTCCTCTCCTTACAGATGCTGCCAGACATGCTGAGATTTTCCAGCGATTCCTCTTTTGGTTTCAGATTCCAGCAGCCGCAGTAATTTGCTTTTATCCTTTTAAAAAACATAATCCATCAGCGCATAGAGACATCACGGATACTGATTCACACAAAGTGAGAGAGACAGAGAGAGTGACAGAGAGAGATACAGAGTGAGAGAGGCAGAAATTCACCACCACCCCCTCCTAGGAATTAGAGTGACGAAAGGCTCAACTTCTAAAACTGAATTGTAAAGGTGTCTGTGCATTCTATTTAATAATTAGCTTCATTGCTCTGTCTCACACTCCTGTTATTTTGGATACAGAACAAACTAATAGACCATTTCATATGACAGAATTAATTTTCTGTTTGTCATCCACCAAAGGGTTAACATATTTGTGACGAATTGCAAAGCTTGGCTATTTGAACCGCAGGTCTTCAAACGCCAGCCCCCACCGCGTTCGGGGTAATACAGAGACAACAACACACGAGTGTGGCCTGTGGAACAGGCCTCAGTTCATCATCATCCTCTGGAGAAAATCTCTGGTCCAAGGGATCCGAGTCACATTTCAGTCTTCAAAATTCAAATTCCTGGGGAGAAGAAATAGAGAAAAATAATTAATTAAATACAAGACCCAGCTCATCACCAATGGGGGGAATCACACAGACTCAGCTCATCGGCAATGGGCTGGCCATCGATCGAGCTGTCTGGCAAACTGCAGGCTGACAGATCGGGGCCACTGCACATGCACAGAGTTCAGGAACTGTCAGACTCCGGCCTGAATAGGCTCCGCCCCCCGATCTTTTAATGATATTCACTGTTGTGGCCTCTGCGTTGCACAGATTGTGGGAGATTCGAGTCTGAACTCCCCCGGAAAAAAACCAGCGTGATTTACACCAGTTTTCCAGCCAATTCAGCACTTAGAACTTTGTTGGGAGAATCGCCCCCTGGGTCTTGTATCGACGAGATAGTCAACATCTTTTCCCAAAGGGAGGGGAGTCTAAAACAAGAGGTACAGGTTTAAGGTGAGAGGGGAGAGATACAGAAGGATCCAGAGGGGGGCACATTTTTCACACAGCGGGTAATGAGTGTCTGGAACAAGCTGCCAGAGGCAATAGCAGAGGTGGGTACAATTTTGTCTGATACAAAGCATTTAGACAGTTACATGGGTAAGATGGGTACAGAAGGAAATAGGCCAAATGCGGACAATTGGGACTAGCTTAGTGGTTAAAAAAAAGAGTGGTAAGTTGTGTCGAAGGGCCTGATTCCATGCTGTAAACCTCGATTACTCTGTGACTAACTTTCGTAGATACGGGATCTGAAATGTCTCGGGGGGGGTGCGGGGGAGGGGAGGGAGGGGGGGGTACGGGGGGGGGTGCGGGGGAGGGGGGGTGCAGGGGGGGGGGTGCGGGGGAGGGGGGGCTGCGGGGGGGGGGGGTGCGGGGGAGGGGGGGTGCGGCGGAGGGGGGGTGCGGGGAGGGGAGGGTGCGGGGGAGGGGAGGGGGTGCGGGGGAGGGGGGGTGCGGGGGAGAGGGGGTGCGGGGGAGGGGGGCGCGCGGGGGAGCGGGGCGCGGGGGAGGGGGGCGCGGGGGAGGGGGGCGCGAGGAGGGGGGGCGCGGGGGAAGGGGGGCGCGACGGAGGGGGGCGTGCGGGGGAGGGGGCGTGGGGGGGAGGGGGGCGCGGGGGAGGGTGCGTGCGGGGGAGGGAGGGCGCGGGGGAGGGGGGGCGCGGGGGAGGGGGGCGGGGGAGGGGGGTGTGGGGGGGAGGGGGCGTGGGGGGGAGGGGGCGTGGGGGGGAGGGGTCATGGGGGGGAGGGAGCGTGCGGGGGAGGGGGGCGTGGGGGGGAGGGGGCGTGGGGGAGGGGGTATTGGGGGGGAGGGGGCGTGGGGGGGAGGGGGCATTGGGGGGAGGGGGCGTGCGGGGGAGGGGGGCGCGCGGGGGGAGGGGAGGAGCGCGGGGGGAGGGGGGGTGTGGGGGGGGCTTGGGGGGGAGGGGGCGTGGGGAGGGGGTTCGTGCGGGGGGAGGGGGGCACGCGGGGGAGGAGGGGGCATGGGGGGGAGAGGGGTGCGCGGGGGGGAGGGGGACGCGGGGGTGCGCGGGGGAGGGTTGGCGCGGGGGGGCTGCGGGGGAGGGGGGGGGAGGGGGATGCGGGGGAGGGGAGGGGGGGTGCGGGGGAGGTGAGGGGTGCGGGGGAGGGGAGGGGGGTGCGGGGGATGGGGGGAGCGGGGGATGGGGGGGTGCGGGGGAGGGGGGTGCGGGGGAGGAGAGGGAGGGGTGCGAGGGAGGGGTGCGGGGGAGGAGAGGGAGGGGTGCGGGGGAGGAGAGGGAGGGGTGCGGGGGAGGGGTGTGGGGGAGGGGAGGGAGGGGTGCGGGGGAGGGGAGGGAGGGGGGAGGGGAGGGAGGGGTGTGCGGGGGAGGGGAGGGAGGGGGAGGGGAGGGAGGGGTGCGGAGGAGGGGAGGGCAGGGTGTGTGCGGGGGAGGGGAGGGTGCGGGGAGGGGAGGGGGGGCGCGGGTGAGGGGGCGTGCGGGGAAGGGGTGCGCGGGGGAGTGGAGGTGGGGTGCGAGGAGGGGAGGGGGGGTGCGGGTGAGGGGGAGCGCGGGGGAGTGGAGGTGGGGTGCGAGGAGGGGAGGGGGGGTGCGGCGGAGGGGGAGCGCGGGGGAGGGGGCGCGCGGGGGAGGGGGGAGGGTGTCGCGCGGGGGGAGGGGGGTGCGTGGGAGGGGGCGTGGGTGTGCGGGGGAGGGGGGGGCGCGGGTGAGGGGGCGTGCGGGGAAGGGGGGCGCGGGGGAGTGGAGGTGGGGTGCGAGGAGGGGAGGGGGGGGTGCGGGTGAGGGGGAGCGCGGGGGAGGGGGCGCGCGGGGGAGGGGGGGAGGGTGTCGCGCAGGGGGAGGGGGGTGCGGGGGAGGGGCGTGCGGGGGAAGGGGCGCGGGGGTGCGGGGGAGGGGGGGGCGCGGGTGAGGGGGGTGCGGAGGAGGTGGCGTATGTGGGAGGTGGGCGCGCGGGGGAAGGGGGTGCGGGGGAGGGGGGGTGTGGGAAGGGGGGGTGCGGGGGAGCGGGTGTGCGCGGGAGGGGGGTGCGGGAAGGGGGGGTGTGGGAAGGGGGGGTGCGGGCGAGCGGGTGTGCGGGGGAGCGGGTGTGCGGGGGAGCGGGTGTGCGGGGGAGGGGACACGGGGAGGGGGTTTGCGGGGGAGGGGGTGCGGGGGAGGGGGGTGCAGGGAAGGGGGGGTGCGGGGGAGGGGGGTGCGGGGGAGGGGGGGCGCGGGGAGTGGGTGTGGGGGGGAGGGGGGTGCGGGGGAGCGGGGAGGGGCTGTGCGGGGGAGGGGGTGTGCGGGGGAGCGGGGAGGGGGTGTGCGGGGGAGGGGCTGTGCGGGGGAGGGGGTGTGGGGGGGAGGGGGGTGCGGGGGAGGGGGTGTGCGGGGGAGGGGGTGTGCGGGGGAGCGGGGAGGGGGTGTGCGGGGGAGGGGCTGTGCGGGGGAGGGGGTGTGGGGGGGAGGGGGGTGCGGGGGAGCGGGGAGGGGCTGTGCGGGGGAGGGGGTGTGCGGGGGAGCGGGGAGGGGGTGTGCGGGGGAGGGGCTGTGCGGGGGAGGGGGGGCGCGGGGGAGGGGGTGTGGGGGGGAGGGGGGTGCGGGGGAGCGGGGAGGGGCTGTGCGGGGGAGGGGGTGTGCGGGGGAGCGGGGAGGGGGTGTGCGGGGGAGGGGGGGCGCGGGGGCGCGGGGGAGGGGGTGTGGGGGGGAGGGGGGTGCGGGGGAGCGGGTAGGGGCTGTGCGGGGGAGGGGCTGTGCGGGGGAGGGGGGGCGCGGGGGAGGGGGGCGCGGGGGAGGGTGCGTGCGGGGGAGGGGGGGCGCGGGGGAGGGGGGGCGGGGGAGGGGGGCGTGGGGGAAGGGGGCGTGGGGGGGAGGGGGCGTGGGGGGGAGGGGTCATGGGGGGGAGGGGGCGTGGGGGGGAGGGGTCATGGGGGGGAGGGAGCGTGCGGGGGAGGGGGGCGTGGGTGGGAGGGGGCGTGGGGGAGGGGGCATTGGGGGGGAGGGAGCGTGGGGGGGAGGGGGCATTGGGGGGAGGGGGCGTGCGGGGGAGGGGGGCGCGCGGGGGGAGGGGAGGAGCGCGGGGGGAGGGGGGGTGTGGGGGGGCTTGGGGGGGAGGGGGCGTGGGGAGGGGGTTCGTGCGGGGGGAGGGGGGCGCGCGGGGGAGGAGGGGGCATGGGGGGGGAGAGGGGTGCGGGGTTGCGCGGGGGGGAGGGGGACGCGGGGGTGCGCGGGGGAGGGGTGGCGCGGGGGGGGTGCGGGGGAGGGGAGGGGAGGGGGATGCGGGGGAGGGGAGGGGGGGTGCGGGGGAGGGGAGGGGTGCGGGGGAGGGGAGGGGGGTGCGGGGGATGGGGGGGAGCGGGGGATGGGGGGGTGCGGTGGAGGGGGGTGCGGGGGAGGGGGGCTGCGGGGGAGGGGGGTGCGGGGGAGGAGAGGGAGGGGTGCGAGGGAGGGGTGCGGGGGAGGAGCGGGAGGGGTGCGGGGGAGGAGAGGGAGGGGTGCGGGGGAGGGGTGCGGGGAGGGGAGGGAGGGGTGCGGGGGAGGGGAGGGAGGGGGGAGGGGAGGGAGGGGTGTGGGGGCGGGGAGGGGAGGGGTGTGCGGGGGAGGGGAGGGAGGGGGGAGGGGAGGGGAGGGAGGGGTGCGGAGGAGGGGAGGGCAGGGTGTGTGCGGGGGAGGGGAGGGGAGGGGAGGGAGAGGGGCGGGGGAGTGGAGGTGGGGTGCGGGGAGGGGAGGGGGGGGTGCGGCGGAGGGGGAGCGCGGGAGAGGGGGCGCGCGGGGGAGGGGGGAGGGTGTCGCGCGGGGGGAGGGGGGTGCGTGGGAGGGGGCGTGGGGGTGCGGGGGAGGGGGGGGCGCGGGTGAGGGGGCGTGCGGGGGAGGGTGCGTGCGGGGAAGGGGGGGCGCGGGGGAGTGGAGGTGGGGTGCGAGGAGGGGAGGGGGGGTGCGGGTGAGGGGGAGCGCGGGGGAGGGGGCGCGCGGGGGAGGGGGGGAGGGTGTCGCGCAGGGAGAGGGGGGTGCGGGGGAGGGGCGTGGGGGGAAGGGGCGCGGGGGTGCGGGGGAGGGGGGGGCGCGGGTGACGGGGGTGCGGTGGAGGTGGCGTATGTGGGAGGTGGGCGCGCGGGGGAAGGTGGTGCGGGGGAGGGGGCGTGGGGGGGAGGGGGGCGCGGGGAAGGGGTGGCGGGGGAGGGGGGGTGTGGGAAGGGGGGGTGCGGGGGAGCGGGTGTGCGGGGGAGGGGGGTGCGGGAAGGGGGGGTGTGGGAAGGGGGGGTGTGGGGGAGCGGGTGTGCGGGGGAGCGGGTGTGCGGGGGAGAGGGTGTGCGGGGGAGGGGGCACGGGGAGGGGGTTTGCGGGGGAGGGGGTGCGGGGGAGGGGGGTGCAGGGAAGGGGGGGTGCGGGGGAGGGGGGTGCGGGGGAATGGGGGGCGTGGGGAGTGGGTGTGGGCGGGAGGGGGGTGCGGGGGAGCGGGGAGGGGCTGTGCGGGGGAGGGGGTGTGCGGGGGAGGGGGTGTGGGGGGGAGGGGGGTGCGGGGGAGCGGGAAGGGGCTGTGCGGGGGAGGGGGTGTGCGGGGGAGCGGGTGTGCGGGGGAGGGGCTGTGCGGGGGAGGGGGGGCGCGGGGGAGGGGTGCGCGGGGGAGGGGGGGTGCGGGGGAGGGGGGTCGCGGGGGAGGGGGGGCGCGGGGGAGGTGGGTGCGGGGGAGGGGGTGTGTGGGGGAGGGGGGTGCGGGGGAGGGGGGAGGGGCTGTGCGGGGGAGGGGGTGTGCGGGGGAGGGGGTGTGTGGGGGAGGAGGGGCGCGGGGGAGGGGGGCGCGGGGGAGGGGGGGCGGGGGGGAGGGGTGCGGGGGAGGGGCAAACAGGGTGGAGAAGGGGCTGAATGGGGCCTCCTCCTATTCCAGTGTAACAGGCTGGATAAGGGGCTGAATGGCCTCCTCCTGTTCCTGTGTAACAGGCTGGAGAAGAGGCTGAATGGCCTCCTCCTGTTCTTGTGTAACAGGCTGGAGAAGGGGCTGAATGGGGCCTCCTCCTGTTCCTGTGTAACAGGCTGGAGAAGGGGCTGAATGGGGCCTCCTCCTGTTCCTGTGTAACAGGCTGGAGAAGAGGCTGAATGGGGCCTCCTCCTGTTCCTGTGTAACAGGCTGGAGAAGGGGCTGAATGGGGCCTCCTCCTGTTCCTGTGTAACAGGCTGGAGAAGGGGCTGAATGGGGCCTCCTCCTGTTCCTGTGTAACAGACTGGAGAAGGGGCTGAATGGGGCCTCCTCCTGTTCCTGTGTAACAGGCTGGAGAAGGGGCTGAATGGGGCCTCCTCCTGTTCCTCTGTAACAGGCTGGAGAAGGGGCTGAATGGGGCCTCCTCCTGTTCCTGTGTAACAGTTTGGAGAAGGGGCTGAATGGGGCGTCCTCCTGTTCCTGTCTAGCAGGCTGGAGAAGGGGCTGAATGGGGCCTCCTCCTGTTCCTGTGTAACAGGCTGGAGAAGGGGCTGAATGGCCTCCTCCTGTTCCTGTGTAACAGACTGGAGAAGGGGCTGAATGTGGTCTCCTACTGTTCCTGTGTAACAGGCTGGAGAAGGGGCTGAATGGCCTCCTCCTGTACCTGTTTAACTGGCTGTAGAAGGGGCTGAATGTCCTCCTCCTGTTCCTGTGTAAGAGGCTGGAGAAGGGGCTGAATGGGCTATACCTGTTCCTGTGTAACAGGCTGGAGAAGGGGCTGAATGGCCTCCTCCTGTTCCTGTGTAACAGGCTGGAGAAGGGGCTGAATGGCCTCCTCCTGTTCCTGTGTTAGAGGCTGGAGAAGGGGCTGCATGGGGCCTCCTCCTGTTCCTCTGTAACAGGCTGGAGAAGGGGCTGAATGGCCTCCACCTGTTCCTGTGTAACAGGCAGGAGAAGGGGCTGAATGGCCTCCGCCTGTTCCTGTGTAACAGGCTGGAGAAGGGGCTGAATGGGGCCTCCTCCTGTACCTGTGTTAGAGGCTGGAGAAGGGGCTGCATGGGGCCTGCTCCTGTTCCTGTGTAACAGGCTGGAGAAGGGGCTGAATGGGGCCTCCTCCTGTTCCTGTGTAACAGGCTGGAGAAGCGGCTGAATGGGGCCTCCTCCTGTTCCTGTGTAACAGGCTGGAGAAGCGGCTGAATGGCCTCCTCCTGTTCCTGTGTAACAGGCTGGAGAAGGGGCTGAATGGCCTCCTCCTGTTCCTGTGTAACAGGCTGGAGAAGCGGCTGAATGGCCTCCTCCTGTTCCTGTGTAACAGGCTGGAGAAGGGGCTGAATGGCCTCCTCCTGTGCCTGTGTAACAGGCTGGAGAAGGGGCCGAATGTGGCCTCCTCCTGTTCCTGTGTAACAGACTGGGGAAGGGGCTGAATGGGGCCTCCTCCTGTTCCTGTGTAACAGGCTGGAGAAGGGGCTGAATGGCCTCCTCCTGTTCCTGTGTAACAGGCTGGAGAAAGGGCTGAATGGCCTCCTCCAGTTCCTGTGTAACAGGCTGGAGAAGGGGCTGAATGGCCTCCTCCAGTTCCTGTGTAACAGGCTGGAGAAAGGGCTGAATGTCCTCCTCCTGTTCCTGTGTAACAGGCTGGAGAAGGGGCTGAATGGCCTCCTCCTGGTACTGTGTAACAGGCTGGAGAAGGGGCCGAATGGCCTCCTCCTGGTACTGTGTAACAGGCTGGAGAAGGGGCTGAATGGCCTCCTCCTGTTCCTGTGTAACAGGCTGGAGAAGGGGCCGAATGTGGCCTCCTCCTGTTCCTGTGTAACAGACTGGGGAAGGGGCTGAATGGGGCCTCCACCTGTTCCTGTGTAACAGGCTGGAGATGGGGCTGAATGGGGCCTCCTCCTGTTCCAGTGTAACAGGCTGGAGAAGGGGCTGAATGGCCTCCTCCTGTTCCTCTGTAACAGGCTGGAGAAGGGGCTGAATGGGGCCTCCTCCTGTTCCTGTGTAACAGGCTGGAGAAGGGGCTGAATAGCCTGCTCCTGTTCCCGTGTAACAGACTGGGGAAGGGGCTGAATGTCCTCCTCCTGTTCCTGTGTTAGAGGCTGGAGAAGGGGCTGCATGGGGCCTCCTCCTGTTCCTCTGTAACAGGCTGGAGAAGGGGCTGAATGGCCTCCTCCTGTTCCTGTGTAACAGGCTGGAGAAGGGGCTGAATGGCCTCCTCCTGTTCCTGTGTTAGAGGCTGGAGAAGGGGCTGCATGGGGCCTCCTCCTGTTCCTCTGTAACAGGCTGGAGAAGGGGCTGAATGGCCTCCACCTGTTCCTGTGTAACAGGCTGGAGAAGGGGCTGAATGGCCTCCGCCTGTTCCTGTGTAACAGGCTGGAGAAGGGGCTGAATGGCCTCCTCCTGTTCCTGTGTAACAGGCTGGAGAAGGGGCTGAATGGCCTCCTCCTGTTCCTGTGTAGCAGGCTGGAGAAGGGGCTGAATGCGGCCTCCTCCTGTTCCTGTGTTAGAGGCTGGAGAAGGGGCTGCATGGGGCCTCCTCCTGTTGCTGTGTAACAGGCTGGAGAAGGGGCTGAATAGCCTGCTCCTGTTCCCGTATAACAGACTTGAGAAGCGACTGAATGGCCTCCTCCTGTTCCTGTGTAACAGGCTGGAGAAAGGGCTGAATGGCCTCCTCCTGTTCCTGTGTAACAGGCTGGAGAAGGGGCTGAATGGCCTCCTCCTGTTCCTGTGTAACAGGCTGGAGAAGGGGCTGAATGTCCTCCTCCTGTTCCTGTGTAAGAGGCTGGAGAAGGGGCTGAATGGGCTCCACCTGTTCCTGTGTAACAGGCTGGAGAAGGGGCTGAATGGCCTCCTCCTGTTCCTGTGTAACAGGCTGGAGAAGGGGCTGAATGGCCTCCTCCTGTTCCTGTGTTAGAGGCTGGAGAAGGTGCTGCATGGGGCCTCCTCCTGTTCCTCTGTAACAGGCTGGAGAAGGGGCTGAATGGCCTCCACCTGTTCCTGTGTAACAGGCTGGAGAAGGGGCTGAATGGCCTCCGCCTGTTCCTGTGTAACAGGCTGGAGAAGGGGCTGAATGGCCTCCTCCTGTTCCTGTGTAACAGGCTGGAGAAGGGGCCGAATGGGGCCTCCTCCTGTTCCTGTGTAACAGACTGGCGAAGGGGCTGAATGGGGCCTCCTCCTGTTCCTGTGTAACAGGCTGGAGAAGGGGCTGAATGGGGCCTCCTCCTGTTCCTGTGTAACAGACTGGAGAAGGGGCTGAATGGGGCCTCCACCTGTTCCTGTGTAACAGGCTGGAGAAGGGGCTGAATGGGGCCTCCTCCTGTTCCTGTGTAACAGGCTGGAGAAGGGGCTGAATGGGGCTCCTCCTGTTCCAGTGTAACAGGCTGGAGAAGGGGCTGAATGGGGCCTCCTCCTGTTCCTGTGTAACAGGCTGGAGAAGGGGCTGAATGGGGCCTCCTCCTGTTCCTGTGTAACAGACTGGAGAAGGGGCTGAATGGAGCCTCCTCCTGTTCCTGTGTAACAGGCTGGAGAAGCGGCTGAATGGCCTCCTCCTGTTCCTGTGTAACAGGCTGGTGAAGGGGCTGAATGGGGCCTGCTCCTGTTCCCGTATAACAGACTGGAGAAGGGACTGAATGGCCTCCTCCTGTTCCTGTGCAACAGGCTGGAGAAAGGGCTGAATGGCCTCCTCCTGTTCCTGTGTAACAGGCTGGAGCAGGGGCTGAATGGCCTCCTCCTGTTCCTGTGTAACAGGCTGGAGAAGGGGCTGAATGGGGCCTCCCCCTTTTCCCTGTGTAACAGGCTGGAGAAGGGGCTGAATGGGGCCTCCTCCTGTTCCTGTGTAACAGGCTGGAGAAGGGGCTGAATGGGGCCTCCTCCTGTTCCTGTGTAACAGGCTGGAGAAGAGGCTGAATGGCCTCCTCCTGTTCCTGTGTAACAGGCTGGAGAAGGGGCTGAATGGGGCCTCCTCCTGTTCCTGTGTAACAGGCTGGAGAAGGGGCTGAATGGGGCCTCCGCCTGTTCCTGTGAAACAGGCTGGAGAAGAGGCTGAATGGCCTCCTCCTGTTCCTGTGTAACAGGCTGGAGAAGGGGCAGAATGGGGCCTCCTCCTGTTCCTGTGTAACAGGCTGGAGAAGGGGCTGAATGGGGCTCCTCCTGTTCCAGTGTAACAGGCTGGAGAAGGGGCTGAATGGGGCCTCCTCCTGTTCCTGTGTAACAGGCTGGAGAAGAGGCTGAATGGCCTCCTCCTGTTCCTGTGTAACAGGCTGGAGAAGGGGCTGAATGGGGCCTCCTCCTGTTCCTGTGTAACAGGCTGGAGAAGGGGCTGAATGGGGCCTCCGCCTGTTCCTGTGTAACAGGCTGGAGAAGAGGCTGAATGGCCTCCTCCTGCTCCTGTGTCACAGTTTGGAGAAGGGGCTGAATGGAGCCTCCTCCTGTTCCTGTGTAACAGGCTGGAGAAGCGGCTGAATGGCCTCCTCCTGTTGCTGTGTAACAGGCTGGAGAAAGGGCTGAATGGCCTCCTCCTGTTCCTGTGTAACAGGCTGGAGAAGGGGCTGAATGGGGCCTCCCCCTTTTCCCTGTGTAACAGGCTGGAGAAGGGGCTGAATGGCCTCCTCCTGTTCCTGTGTAACAGGCTGGAGAAGGGGCTGAATGGCCTCCTCCTGTTCCTGTGTAACAGGCTGGAGAAGAGGCTGAATGGCCTCCTCCTGTTCCTGTGTAACAGGCTGGAGAAGGGGCTGAAAGGGGCCTCCTCCTGTTCCTGTGTAATAGGCTGATGGAGGGGCTGAATGGCCTCCTCCTGTTCCTGTCTAACAGGCTGGAGAAGGGGCTGAATGACCTCCTCCTGTTCCTGTGTAAGAGGCTGGAGAAGGGGCTGCATGGGGCCTCCTCCCGTTCCTGTGTAACGGGCTGGAGAAGGGGCTGAATGGGGCCTCCTCCTGTTCCTGTGTAACAGGCTGGAGAAGGGGCTGAATGGGGCCTCCTCCTGTTCCTGTGTAACAGGCTGGAGAAGGGGCTGAATGGGGCCTCCTCCTGTTCCTGTGTAACAGGCTGGAGAAGGGGCTGAATGGGGCGTCCTCCTGTTCCTGTGTAACAGGCTGGATAAGGGGCTGAATGGGTCCTCCTCCTGTTCCTGTGTAACAGGCTGGAGAAGGGGCTGAATGGGTCCTCCTCCTGTTCCTGTGTAACAGGCTGGAGAAGCGGCTGAATGGGGCCTCCTCCTGTTCCTGTGTAACAGGCTGGAAAAGGGGCTGAATAGCCTCCTCCTGTTCCTGTGTAACAGGCTGGAGAAGGGACTGAATGGCCTCCTCCTGTTCCTGTGTAACAGACTGGAGAAGGGACTGAATGGCCTCCTCCTGTTCCTGTGTAACAGGCTGGAGAAGGGGCTGAATAGCCTGCTCCTGTTCCCGTATAACAGACTGGAGAAGCGGCTGAATGGGGCCTCCTCCTGTTCCTGTGTAACAGGCTGGAGAAAGGGCTGAATGGCCTCCTCCTGTTCCTGTGTAACAGGCTGGAGAAGGGGTTGAATGGCCTCCTCCTGTTCCTGTGTAACAGGCTGGAGAAGGGGCTGAATGTCCTCCTCCTGTTCCTGTGTAAGAGGCTGGAGAAGGGGCTGAATGGGCTCCACCTGTTCCTGTGTAACAGGCTGGAGAAGGGGCTGAATGGCCTCCTCCTGTTCCTGTGTAACAGGCTGGAGAAGGGGCTGAATGGCCTCCTCCTGTTCCTGTGTTAGAGGCTGGAGAAGGGGCTGCATGGGGCCTCCTCCTGTTCCTCTGTAACAGGCTGGAGAAGGGGCTGAATGGCCTCCACCTGTTCCTGTGGAACAGGCTGGAGAAGGGGCTGAATGGCCTCCGCCTGTTCCTGTGTAACAGGCTGGAGAAGGGGCTGAATGGCCTCCTCCTTTTCCTGTGTAACAGGCTGGAGATGGGGCTGAATGGCCTCCTCCTGTTCCTGTGTAGCAGGCTGGAGAAGGGGCTGAATGCGGCCTCCTCCTGTTCCTCTGTAACAGGCAGGAGAAGGGGCTGAATGGGGCCTCCTCCTGTTCCTGTGTAACAGGCTGGAGAAGCGGCTGAATGGCCTCCTCCTGTTCCTGTGTAACAGGCTGGAGAAGGGGCTGAATGGGGCCTCCTCCTGTTCCTGTGTAACAGGCTGGAGAAGGGGCTGAATAGCCTGCTCCTGTTCCCGTATAACAGACTGGAGAAGGGACTGAATGGCCTCCTCCTGTTCCTGTGTAAAAGGCTGGAGAAAGGGCTGAATGGCCTCCTCCTGTTCCTGTGTAACAGGCTGGAGAAGGGGCTGAATGGCCTCCTCCTGTTCCTGTGTAACAGGCTGGAGAAGGGGCTGAATGTCCTCCTCCTGTTCCTGTGTAAGAGGCTGGAGAAGGGGCTGAATGGGCTCCACCTGTTCCTGTGTAACAGGCTGGAGAAGGGGCTGAATGGCCTCCTCCTGTTCCTCTGTAACAGGCTGGAGAAGGGGCTGAATGGCCTCCACCTGTTCCTGTGTAACAGGCTGGAGAAGGGGCTGAATGGCCTCCGCCTGTTCCTGTGTAACAGGCTGGAGAAAGGGCTGAATGGCCTCCTCCTGTTCCTGTGTAACAGGCTGGAGAAGGGGCTGAATGGCCTCCTCCTGTTCCTGTGTAACGGGCTGGAGAAGGGGCTGAATGTCCTCCTCCTGTTCCTGTGTAAGAGGCTGGAGAAGGGGCTGAATGGGCTCCACCTGTTCCTGTGTAACAGGCTGGAGAAGGGGCTGAATGGCCTCCTCCTGTTCCTGTGTAACAGGCTGGAGAAGGGGCTGAATGGCCTCCTCCTGTTCCTGTGTTAGAGGCTGGAGAAGGGGCTGCATGGGGCCTCCTCCTGTTCCTCTGTAACAGGCTGGAGAAGGGGCTGAATGGCCTCCACCTGTTCCTGTGTAACAGGCTGGAGAAGGGGCTGAATGGCCTCCTCCTTTTCCTGTGTAACAGGCTGGAGAAGGGGCTGAATGGCCTCCTCCTGTTCCTGTGTAACAGGCTGGAGAAGGGGCTGAATGGCCTCCACCTGTTCCTGTGTAACAGGCTGGAGAAGGGGCCGAATGGGGCCTCCTCCTGTTCCTGTGTAACAGACTGGGGAAGGGGCTGAATGGGGCCTCCACCTGTTCCTGTGTAACAGGCTGGAGAAGGGGCTGAATGGGGCCTCCTCCTGTTCCTGTGTAACAGGCTGGAGAAGGGGCTGAATGGGGCCTCCTCCTGTTCCCTGTGTAACAGGCTGGAGAAGGGGCTGAATGGGGCTCCTCCTGTTCCAGTGTAACAGGCTGGAGAAGGGGCTGAATGGGGCCTCCTCCTGTTCCTGTGTAACAGGCTGGAGAAGGGGCTGAATGGGGCCTCCTCCTGTTCCTGTGTAACAGGCTGGAGAAGGGGCTGAATGGCCTCCTCCTGTTCCTGTGTAACAGGCTGGAGAAGGGGCTGAATGGCCTCCTCCTGTTCCTGTGTAACAGGCTGGAGAAGGGGCTGAATGGGGCCTCCTCCTGTTCCTGTGTAACAGGCTGGAGAAGGGGCTGAATGGGGCCTCCTCCTGTTCCTGTGTAACAGGCTGGAGAAGGGGCTGAATGGGGCCTCCTCCTGTTCCTGTGTAACAGGCTGGAGAAGGGGCTGAATGGGGCCTCCTCCTGTTCCTGTGTAACAGGCTGGAGAAGGGGCTGAATGGGGCCTCCTCCTGCTCCTGTGTCACAGTTTGGAGAAGGGGCTGAATGGAGCCTCCTCCTGTTCCTGTGTAACAGGCTGGAGAAGGGGCAGAATGGGGCCTCCTCCTGTTCCTGTGTAACAGGCTGGAGAAGCGGCTGAATGGCCTCCTCCTGTTCCGGTGTAACAGGCTGGTGAAGGGGCTGAATAGCCTGCTCCTGTTCCCGTATAACAGACTGGAGAAGGGACTGAATGGCCTCCTCCTGTTCCTGTGCAACAGGCTGGAGAAAGGGCTGAATGGCCTCCTCCTGTTCCTGTGTAACAGGCTGGAGCAGGGGCTGAATGGCCTCCTCCTGTTCCTGTGTAACAGGCTGGAGAAGGGGCTGAATGGGGCCTCCCCCTTTTCCCTGTGAAACAGGCTGGAGAAGGGGCTGAATGGGGCTCCTCCTATTCCAGTGTAACAGGCTGGATAAGGGGCTGAATGGGGCCTCCTCCTGTTCCTGTGTAACAGGCTGGAGAAGGGGCTGAATGGGGCCTCCGCCTGTTCCTGTGTAACAGGCTGGAGAAGAGGCTGAATGGCCTCCTCCTGTTCCTGTGTAACAGGCTGGAGAAGGGGCAGAATGGGGCCTCCTCCTGTTCCTGTGTAACAGGCTGGAGAAGGGGCTGAAAGGGGCCTCCTCCTGTTCCTGTGTAATAGGCTGATCGATGGGCTGAATGGCCTCCTCCTGTTCCTGTCTAACAGGCTGGAGAAGGGGCTGAATGACCTCCTCCTGTTCCTGTGTAAGAGGCTGGAGAAGGGGCTGCATGGGGCCTCCTCCTGTTCCTGTGTAACGGGCTGGAGAAGGGGCTGAATGGGGCCTCCTCCTGTTCCTGTGTAACAGGCTGGAGAAGGGGCTGAATGGGGCGTCCTCCTGTTCCTGTGTAACAGGCTGGAGAAGGGGCTGAATGGGGCTCCTCCTGTTCCAGTGTAACAGGCTGGATAAGGGGCTGAATGGGTCCTCCTCCTGTTCCTGTGTAACAGGCTGGAGAAGGGGCTGAATGGGGCCTCCTCCTGTTCCTGTGTAACAGGCTGGAGAAGGGGCTGAATGGGGCCTCCTCCTGCTCCTGTGTAACAGTTTGGAGAAGGGGCTGAATGGGGCCTCCTCCTGTTCCTGTGTAGCAGGCTGGAGAAGGGGCTGAATGCGGCCTCCTCCTGTTCCTGTGTAACAGGCTGGAGAAGGGGCAGAATGGGGCCTCCTCCTGTTCCTGTGTAACAGGCTGGAGAAGCGGCTGAATGGCCTCCTCCTGTTCCTGTGTAACAGGCTGGAGAAGGGGCTGAATGTCCTCCTCCTGTTCCTGTGTAAGAGGCTGGAGAAGGGGCTGAATGGGCTCCACCTGTTCCTGTGTAACAGGCTGGAGAAGGGGCTGAATGGCCTCCACCTGTTCCTGTGTAACAGGCTGGAGAAGGGGCTGAATGGCCTCCGCCTGTTCCTGTGTAACAGGCTGGAGAAGGGGCTGAATGGGGCCTCCTCCTGTTCCTGTGTAACAGGCTGGAGAAGGGGCTGAATGGGACCTCCTCCTGTTCCTGTGTAACAGGCTGGAGAAGGGGCTGAATGCGGCCTCCTCCTGTTCCTCTGTAACAGGCTGGAGAAGGGGCTGAATGGGGCCTCCTCCTGTTCCTGTGTAACAGGCTGGAGAAGCGGCTGAATGGCCTCCTCCTGTTCCTGTGTAACAGGCTGGAGAAGGGGCTGAATGGCCTCCTCCTGTTCCTGTGTGGCAGGCTGGAGAAGGGGCTGAATGCGGCCTCCTCCTGTTCCTCTGTAACAGGCTGGAGAAGGGGCTGAATGGGGCCTCCTCCTGTTCCTGTGTAACAGGCTGGAGAAGCGGCTGAATGGCCTCCTCCTGTTCCTGTGTAACAGGCTGGAGAAGGGGCAGAATAGCCTCCTCCTGTTCCTGTGTAACAGGCTGGAGAAGGGGCCGAATGGGGCCTCCTCCTGTTCCTGTGTAACAGACTGGGGAAGGGGCTGAATGGGGCCTCCTCCTGTTCCTATGTAACAGGCTGGAGAAGGGGCTGAATGGCCTCCTCCTGTTCCTGTGTAACAGGCTGGAGAAGGGGCCGAATGGGGCCTCCTCCTGTTCCTGTGTAACAGACTGGGGAAGGGGCTGAATGGGGCCTCCACCTGTTCCTGTGTAACAGGCTGGAGAAGGGGCTGAATGGGGCCTCCTCCTGTTCCTGTGTAACAGGCTGGAGAAGGGGCTGAATGGGGCCTCCTCCTGTTCCCTGTGTAACAGGCTGGAGAAGGGGCTGAATGGGGCTCCTCCTGTTCCAGTGTAACAGGCTGGAGAAGGGGCTGAATGGGGCCTCCTCCTGTTCCTGTGTAACAGGCTGGAGAAGGGGCTGAATGGGGCCTCCTCCTGTTCCTGTGTAACAGGCTGGAGAAGGGGCTGAATGGCCTCCTCCTGTTCCTGTGTAACAGGCTGGAGAAGGGGCTGAATGGGGCCTCCTCCTGTTCCTGTGTAACAGGCTGGAGAAGGGGCTGAATGGGGCTCCTCCTGTTCCAGTGTAACAGGCTGGAGAAGGGGCTGAATGGGGCCTCCTCCTGTTCCTGTGTAACAAGCTGGGGAAGGGGCTGAATGGCCTCCTCCAGTTCCTTGTAACAAAGAACAAAGAAAATTACAGCACAGGAACAGGCCCTTCGGCCCTCCAAGCATGCACCGACCTTGCTGCCCGACTGAACTAAAACCCCCTCGCCTTCCGGGGACCAGATCCCTCTATTCCCAGCCTATTCATGTATTTGTCAAGACGCCCCTTAAAAGTCACGATCATATCCGCTTCCTCTACCTCCCCCGGCAGCGAGTTCCAGGCACCCACCACCCTCTGTGTAAAACATCTGCCTCATACATCTCCTTTAAACCTTGTCCCTCGCACCTTAAACCTGTGCCTCTAGTAATGGACTCTTCCACCCTGGGAAAAAGCTTCTGACTATCCACTCTGTCCATGCCTCTCATAATCTTGTAGACTTCTATCAGGTCTCCCCTCAACCTCCATCACTCCAGTGAGAACAAACCGACTTTCTCCAACCTCTCCTCATAGCTAATGCCCTCCATACCAGGTAACATCCTGGTAAATCTTTTCTGTACCCTCTCCAAAGCCTCCACATCCTTCTGGCCGTGTGGCGACCAGAATTGAACACTATATTCCAAGTGCGGTCTAACTAACGTTCTATAAAGCTGCAACATGACTTGCCAATTTTTAAACTCAATACCCCGGCCGATGAAGGCAAGCATGCCGTATGCTTTTTTGACTACCTTCTCCACCTGCGTTGCCACTTTCAGTGACCTGTGTACCTGTACACCTAGATCCCTCTGCCTATCAATACTCGTAAGGGTTCTGCCATTTACTGTATATTTACTTTCTGTATTAGACCTTCCAAAATGCATTACCTCACATTTGTCCGGATTAAACTCCATCTGCCATCTCTCCGCCCAAGTCTCCAACTGATCTATATCCTGCTGTAACCTCCGATGGTGCTCATCGCTATCCGAAAATCCACCAAACTTTGTGTGGTCCGCAAACTTACTAATCAATCCAGTTACGTTTTCATCGAAATGATTTATAATATATTACAAACAGCAAAGGTCCCAGCACTGATCCCTGAGGAACACCACTTGTCACAGCCCTCCATTCAGAAATGCTGGACAGGCTGGAGAAGGGGCTGAATGGCCTCCTCCTGTTCCTGTGTAACAGGCTGGAGAAGAGGCTGAATGGCCTCCTCCTGTTCCTGTGTAACAGGCTGGAGAAGGGTCTGAATGGGGCCTCCTCCTGTTCCTGTGTAACAGGCTGGAAAAGGGGCTGAATGGCCTCCTCCTGTTCCCTGTATAACAGGCTGGAGAAGGGGCTGAAGGGGGCCTCCTCCTGTTCCTGTGTAACAGGCTGGAGAAGGGGCTGAATGGGGCCTCCTCCTGTTCCATGTGGAACAGGCTGGAGAAGGGGCTGAATGGGGCCTCCTCCTGTTCCTGTGTAACAGGCTGGAGAAGGGGCTGAATGGGACCTCCTCCTCTTCCTGTGTAACAGGCTTGGCAAGGGGCTGAATGGCCTCCTCCTGTTCCTGTGTAACAGGCTGGAGAAGGGGCTGAATGGCCTCCTCCTGTTCCCTGTATAACAGGCTGGAGAAGGGGCTGAAAGGGGCCTCCTCCTGTTCCCATGTAACAGGCTGGAGAAGGGGCGGAATGGGGCCTCCTCCTGTTCCCTGTGTAACAGGCTGGAGAAGGGGCTGAATGGGGCCTCCTCCTGTTCCTGTGTAACAGGCTGGAGAAGGGGCTGAATGGCCCCCTCCTGTTCCTGTGTAACAGACAGGAGAAGGGGCTGAATGGGGCCGCCTCCTGTTCCTGTGTAACAGGCTGGAGAAGGGGCTGAATGGCCTCCTCCTGTTCCCTGTGTAACTGGCTGGAGCAGAGGCTAAATGGGGCCTCCTCCTGTTCCTCTGTAACAGGCTGGAGAAGGGGCTGAATGGGGCCTCCTCCTGTTCCTGTGTAACAGACTGGAGAAGGGGCTGAATGGGGCCTCCTCCTGTTCCTGTGTAACAGGCTGGAGAAGGGGCTGAATGGCCCCCTCCTGTTCCTGTGTAACAGGCTGGAGAAGGGGCTGAATGGGGCCTCCTCCTGTTCCTGTGTAAAAGGCTGGAGAAGGGGCTGAATGGGGCCTCCTCCTGTTCCTGTGTCACAGGCTGGAGAAGGGGCTGAATGGGACCTCCTCCTCTTCCTGTGTAACAGGCTGGAGAAGGGGCTGAATGGGGCCTCCTCCTGTACTTGTGTAACAGGCTGGAGAAGGGGCTGAATGGGGCCTCCTCCTGTTCCTGTGTAACAGGCTGGAGAAGGGGCTGAATGGGACCTCCACCTGTTCCTGTGTAACAGGCTGGAGAAGGGGCTGAATGGGGCCTCCTCCTGTTCCTGTGTAACAGTCTGGAGAAGGGGCTGAATGGGGCCTCCTCCTGTTCCTGTGTAACAGGCTGGAGAAGGGGCTGAATGGGGCCTCCTCCTGTTCAATATGTAACAGGCTGGGGAAGGGGCTGAATGGGGCCTCCTCCTGTTCCTCTGTAACAGGCTGGAGAAGGGGCTGAATGGCCGCCTCCTGTTCCTGTGTAACAGGCTGGAGAAGAGGCTGAATGGGGCCTCCTCCTGTTACTGTGTAACTGTCTGGAGAAGGGGCTGAAAGGGGCCTCCTCCTGTTCCTGTGTAATAGGCTGAAGGAGGGGCTGAATGGCCTCTTCCTGTTCCTGTGTAACAGGCAGGAGAAGGGGCTAAATGTCCTCCTCCTGTTCCTGTGTAAGAGGCTGGAGAAGGGGCTGCATGGGGCCTCCTCCTGTTCCTGTGTAACGGGCTGGAGAAGGGACTGAATGGGGCCTCCTCCTGTTCCTGTGTAACAGGCTGGAGAAGGGGCTGAATGGGGCCTCCTCCTGTTCCTGTGTAACAGGCTGGAGAAGGGACTGAATGGCCTCCTCCTGTTCCCTGTGTAACAGGCTGGAGAAGGGGCTGAATGGGGCCTCCTCCTGTTCCTGTGTAACAGGCTGGAAAAGGGGCTGAATGGCCTCCTCCTGTTCCTGTGACAGGCTGGAGAAGTGGCTGAATGGGGCCTCCTCCTGTTCCTGTGTAACAGGCTGGAGAAGGGGCTGAATGGCCTCCTCCTGTTCCTGTGTAACAGGCTGGAGAAGGGGCTGAATGGCCTCCACCTGTTCCTGTGTAACAGGCTGGAGAAGGGGCTGAATGGCCTCCTCCTGTTCCTGTGTAACAGGCCGGAGAAGAATGGGGCCTCCTCCTGTTCCTGTGTAACAGGCTGGAGAAGGGGCTGAATGGCCTCCTCCTGTTCCTGTGTAACAGGCTGGAGAAAAATGGGGCCTCCTCCTGTTCCTGTGTAACAGGCCGGAGAAGAATGGGGCCTCCTCCTGTTCCTGTGTAACAGGCTGGAGAAGGGGCTGAATGTGGCCTCCTCCTGTTCCTGTGTAACAGGCTGGAGAAGGGGCTGAATGGCCTCCTCCTGTTCCTGTGGAACAGGCTGGATAAGGGGCTGAGTGGCCTCCTCCTGTTACCTGTATAACAGGCTGGAGAAGGGGCTGAATGGGGCCTCCTCCTGTTCCTGTGTAACAGGCTGGAGAAGGGGCGGAATGGCCTCCTCCTGTTCCCTGTGTAACAGACTGGAGAAGGGGCTCAATGAGGCCGCCTCCTGTTCCTGTCTAACAGGCTGGAGAAGGGGCTGAATGGGGCCTCCTCCTGTTCCTGTGTAACAGGCTGGAGAAGGGGCTGAATGGGGCCTCCTCCTGTTCCTGTGTAACAGGCTGGAGAAGGGGCTGAATGGGGCCTCCTCCTGTTCCTGTGTAACAGGCTGGAGAAGGGGCTGAATGGGGCCTCCTCCTGTTCCTGTGTAACAGGCTGGAGAAGGGGCTGAATGGGGCCTCCTCCTGTTCCCTGTGTAACAGGCTGGAGAAGGGGCTGAATGGGGCCTCCTCCTGTTCCTGTGTAACAGGCTGGAGAAGGGGCTGAATGGGGCCTCCTCCTGTTCCCTGTGTAACAGGCTGGAGAAGGGGCTGAATGGGGCCTCCTCCTGTTCCTGTGTAACAGGCTGGAGAAGGGGCTGAATGGCCTCCTCCTGTTCCCAGTGTAACAGGCTGGAGAAGGGGCTGAATGGGGCCTCCTCCTGTTCCTGTGTAACAGGCTGGAGAAGGGGCTGAATGGGGCCTCCTCCTGTTCCCTGTGTAACAGACTGGAGAAGGGGCTGAATGGGGCCGCCTCCTGTTCCTGTCTAACAGGCTGGAGAAGGGGCTGAATGGCCTCCTCCTGTTCCCTGTGTAACTGGCTGGAGAAGAGGCTAAATGGGGCCTCCTCCTGTTCCTGTGTAACAGGCTGGAGAAGGGGCTGAATGGGGCCTCCTCCTGTTCCTGTGTAACAGGCTGGAGAAGGGGCTGAATGGGGCCTCCTCCTGTTCCTGTGTAACAGACTGGAGAAGGGGCTGAATGGCCTTCACCTGTTCCTGTGTAACAGGCTGGAGAAGGGGCTGAATGGCCCCCTCCAGTTCCTGTGTAACAGGCTGGAGAAGGGGCTGAATGGGGCCTCCTCCTGTTCCTGTGTAACAGCCTGGTGTAGGGGCTGAATGGGGCCTCCTCCTGTTCCTGTGTAAAAGGCTGGAGAAGGGGCTGAATGGGGCCTCCTCCTGTTCCTGTGTAACAGGCTGGAGATGGGGCTGAATGGGGCCTCCTCCTGTTCCTGTGTAACAGACTGGAGAAGGGGCTGAATGGGGCGTCCTCCTGTTCCTGTGTAACAGGCTGGAGAAGGGGCTGAATGGGGCCTCCTCCTGTTCCTGTGTAACAGGCTGGAGAAGGGGCTGAATGGGGCCTCCTCCTGTTCCTGTGGAACAGGCTGGAGAAGGGGCTGAATGGGACCTCCACCTGTTCCTGTGTAACAGGCTGGAGAATGGGCTGAATGGGGCCTCCTCCTGTTCCTGTGTAACAGTCTGGAGAAGGGGCTGAATGGGGCCTCCTCCTGTTCCTGTGTAACAGGCTGGAGAAGGGGCTGAATGGGGCCTTCTCCTGTTCCTGTGTAACAGGCTGGAGAAGGGGCTGAATGGGACCTCCTCCTGTTCCCTATGTAACAGGCTGGAGAAGGGGCTGAATGGGTCCTCCTCCTGTTCCTGTGTAACAGGCTGGAGAAGGGGCTGAATGGGACCTCCTCCTGTTCCTGTGTAACCGGCTGGAGAAGGGGCTGAATGGCCTCCTCCTGTTCCAGTGTAACAGGCTGGAGAAGGGGCTGAATGGCCTCCTCCTTTTCCTGTGTAACAGGCTGGAGAAGGGGTGAATGGGGCCTCCTCCTGTTCCTGTGTAACAGGCTGGAGAAGGGGCTGAATGGGTCCTCCTCCTGTTCCTGTGTAACAGGCTGGAGAAGGGGCTGAATGGGACCTCCTCCTGTTCCTGTGTAACCGGCTGGAGAAGGGGCTGAATGGCCTCCTCCTGTTCCAGTGTAACAGGCTGGAGAAGGGGCTGAATGGCCTCCTCCTTTTCCTGTGTAACAGGCTGGAGGAGGGACTGAATGGGGCCTCCTCCTGTTCCTGTGTAACAGACTGGAGAAGGGGCTGAATGGGGCCTCCTCCTGTTCCTGTGTAACAGGCTGGTGTAGGGGCTGAATGGGGCCTCCTCCTGTTCCTGTGTAACAGGCTGGTGTAGGGGCTGAATGGGGCCTCCTCCTGTTCCTGTGTAACAGGCTGGAGAAGGGGCTGAATGGCCTCCTCCTGTTCCTGTGTAACAGGCTGGAGAAGGGGCTGAATGGCCTCCTCCTGTTCCTGTGTAACAGGCTGGAGAAGGGGCTGAATGGCCTCCACCTGTTCCTGTGTAACAGGCTGGAGAAGGGGCTGAATGGCCTCCTCCTGTTCCTGTGTAACAGGCTGGAGAAGGGGCTGAATGGCCTCCTCCTGTTCCTGTGTAACAGGCTGGAGAAGGGGCTGAATGGCCTCCTCCTGTTCCTGTGTAACAGGCTGGTGTAGGGGCTGAATGGGGCCTCCTCCTGTTCCTGTGACAGGCTGGAGAAGGGGCTGAATGGCCTCCTCCTGTTCCTGTGTAACAGGCTGGAGAAGGGGCTGAATGGCCTCCTCCTGTTCCTGTGTAACAGGCTGGAGAAGGGGCTGAATGGCCTCCACCTGTTCCTGTGTAACAGGCTGGAGAAGGGGCTGAATGGCCTCCTCCTGTTCCTGTGTAACAGGCCGGAGAAGAATGGGGCCTCCTCCTGTTCCTGTGTAACAGGCTGGAGAAGGGGCTGAATGGCCTCCTCCTGTTCCTGTGTAACAGGCTGGAGA
This sequence comes from Mustelus asterias, assembly GCF_964213995.1. Classification (NCBI taxonomy): domain Eukaryota; kingdom Metazoa; phylum Chordata; class Chondrichthyes; order Carcharhiniformes; family Triakidae; genus Mustelus; species Mustelus asterias. The sequence goes on from NW_027590735.1 coordinate 64,467, forward strand.
AAAATGGGGCCTCCTCCTGTTCCTGTGTCACAGGCCGGAGAAGAATGGGGCCTCCTCCTGTTCCTGTGTAACAGGCTGGAGAAGGGGCTGAATGTGGCCTCCTCCTGTTCCTGTGTAACAGGCTGGAGAAGGGGCTGAATGGCCTCCTCCTGTTCCTGTGTAACAGGCTGGATAAGGGGCTGAGTGGCCTCCTCCTGTTACCTGTATAACAGGCTGGAGAAGGGGCTGAATGGGGCCTCCTCCTGTTCCTGTGTAACAGGCTGGAGAAGGGGCGGAATGGCCTCCTCCTGTTCCCTGTGTAACAGACTGGAGAAGGGGCTCAATGGGGCCGCCTCCTGTTCCTGTCTAACAGGCTGGAGAAGGGGCTGAATGGGGCCTCCTCCTGTTCCTGTGTAACAGGCTGGAGAAGGGGCTGAATGGGGCCTCCTCCTGTTCCTGTGTAACAGGCTGGAGAAGGGGCTGAATGGGGCCTCCTCCTGTTCCTGTGTAACAGGCTGGAGAAGGGGCTGAATGGGGCCTCCTCCTGTTCCTGTGTAACAGGCTGGAGAAGGGGCTGAATGGGGCCTCCTCCTGTTCCCTGTGTAACAGGCTGGAGAAGGGGCTGAATGGGGCCTCCTCCTGTTCCTGTGTAACAGGCTGGAGAAGGGGCTGAATGGGGCCTCCTCCTGTTCCCTGTGTAACAGGCTGGAGAAGGGGCTGAATGGGGCCTCCTCCTGTTCCTGTGTAACAGGCTGGAGAAGGGGCTGAATGGCCTCCTCCTGTTCCCAGTGTAACAGGCTGGAGAAGGGGCTGAATGGGGCCTCCTCCTGTTCCTGTGTAACAGGCTGGAGAAGGGGCTGAATGGGGCCTCCTCCTGTTCCCTGTGTAATAGACTGGAGAAGGGGCTGAATGGCCTCCTCCTGTTCCTGTGTAACAGGCTGGAGAAGGGGCTGAATGGCCTCCTCCTGTTCCCAGTGTAACAGGCTGGAGAAGGGGCTGAATGGGGCCTCCTCCTGTTCCTGTGGAACTGGCTGGAGAAGGGGCTGAATGGGACCTCCACCTGTTCCTGTGTAACAGGCTGGAGAATGGGCTGAATGGGGCCTCCTCCTGTTCCTGTGTAACAGTCTGGAGAAGGGGCTGAATGGGGCCTCCTCCTGTTCCTGTGTAACAGGCTGGAGAAGGGGCTGAATGGGGCCTTCTCCTGTTCCTGTGTAACAGGCTGGAGAAGGGGCTGAATGGGACCTCCTCCTGTTCCCTATGTAACAGGCTGGAGAAGGGGCTGAATGGGTCCTCCTCCTGTTCCTGTGTAACAGGCTGGAGAAGGGGCTGAATGGGACCTCCTCCTGTTCCTGTGTAACCGGCTGGAGAAGGGGCTGAATGGCCTCCTCCTGTTCCAGTGTAACAGGCTGGAGAAGGGGCTGAATGGCCTCCTCCTTTTCCTGTGTAACAGGCTGGAGAAGGGGTGAATGGGGCCTTCTCCTGTTCCTGTGTAACAGGCTGGAGAAGGGGCTGAATGGGGCCTTCTCCTGTTCCTGTGTAACAGGCTGGAGAAGGGGCTGAATGGGGCCTCCTCCTGTTCCTGTGTAACAGGCTGGAGAAGGGGCTGAATGGGTCCTCCTCCTGTTCCTGTGTAACAGGCTGGAGAAGGGGCTGAATGGGACCTCCTCCTGTTCCTGTGTAACCGGCTGGAGAAGGGGCTGAATGGCCTCCTCCTGTTCCAGTGTAACAGGCTGGAGAAGGGGCTGAATGGCCTCCTCCTTTTCCTGTGTAACAGGCTGGAGGAGGGACTGAATGGGGCCTCCTCCTGTTCCTGTGTAACAGACTGGAGAAGGGGCTGAATGGGGCCTCCTCCTGTTCCTGTGTAACAGGCTGGTGTAGGGGCTGAATGGGGCCTCCTCCTGTTCCTGTGTAACAGGCTGGTGTAGGGGCTGAATGGGGCCTCCTCCTGTTCCTGTGTAACAGGCTGGAGAAGGGGCTGAATGGCCTCCTCCTGTTCCCGTGTAACAGCCTGGAGAAGGGGCTGAATGGGGCATCCTCCTGTTCCTGTGTAACAGGCTGGAGAAGGGGCTGAATGGGGCCTCCTCCTGTTCCTGTGGAACAGGCTGGAGAAGGGGCTGAATGGGACTTCCACCTGTTCCTGTGTAACAGGCTGGAGAAGGGGCTGAATGGGGCCTCCTCCTGTTCCTGTGTAACAGCCTGGAGAAGGGGATGAACATAGAACATAGAACATTACAGCGCAGTACAGGCCCTTCGGCCCTCAATGTTGCGCCGACCAGTGAAACCAATCAAAAGCCTCTCTAACCTACACGATTCCAATATCATCCATATGTTTATCCAATAACCATTTGAATGCCCTTAATGTTGACGAGTCCACTACTGCTGCAGGCAGGGCATTCCACGCCCTTACTACTCTCTGAGTAAAGAACCTACCTCTAACATCTGTCCTATATCTCTCACCCCTCAATTTAAAGCTATGTCCCCTCGTGTTAGCCATCACCATCCAAGGAAAAAGGCTCTCACTATCCACCCTATCTAATCCTCTGATCATCTTGTATGCCTCTATTAAGTCACCTCTTAACCTTCTTCTCTCTGACGAAAACAGCCTCAAGTCCCTCAGCCTTTCCTGATAAGACCTTCCCACCATACCAGGCAACATCCTAGTAAATCTCCTCTGCACTCTTTCCAACGCTTCCACATCTTTCTTATAATGCTGGGGGAGAGGGGTTGCTGAGTGACAGTGTGAGGGAGCTGGATTAACATCAGTACAGATACAGTCAGTAACACAGGGTGCTGGGGGAGAGGGGTTACTGAGTGGCAGTGTGAGGGAGCTGGATTAACATCAGTACAGACACAGTCAGTAACACAGGTTGCTGGGGGGAGAGGGGTGACTGAGTGACAGTGTGAGGGAGCTGGATTAACATCAGTACAGATACAGTCAGTAACACAGGGTGCTGGGGGAGAGGGGTTACTCAGTGACAGTGTGAGGGAGCTGGACTAACCTCAGTACAGACACAGTCAGTAACACAGGGTGCTGGGGGAGAGGGGTACTGAGTGGCAGTGTGAGGGAGCTGGATTAACATCAGTACAGATACAGTCAGTAACACAGGTTGCTGGGGGGAGAGGGGTTACTGAGTGACAGTGTGAGGGAGCTGGATTAACATCAGTAAAGATACAGTCAGTAACACAGGGTGCTGGGGGAGAGGGGTCACTGAGTGACAGTGTGAGGGAGCTGGATTAACATCAGTACAGATACAGTCAGTAACACAGGGTGCTGGGGGAGAGGGGTTACTCAGTGACAGTGTGAGGGAGCTGGATTAACATCAGTACAGATACAGTCAGTAACACAGGGTGCTGGGGGAGAGGGGTACTGAGTGGCAGTGTGAGGGAGCTGGATTAACATCAGTACAGATACAGTCAGTAACACAGGTTGCTGGGGGGAGAGGGGTACTGAGTGGCAGTGTGAGGGAGCTGGATTAACATCAGTACAGATACAGTCAGTAACACAGGGTGCTGGGGGAGAGGGGTTCCTGAGTGACAGTGTGAGGGAGCTGGATTAACATCAGTGCAGATACAGTCAGTAACACAGGGTGCTGGGGGGAGAGGGGCTACTGAGTGACAGTGTGAGGGAGCTGGATTAACATCAGTACAGATACAGTCAGTAACACAGGGTGCTGGGGGAGAGGGGTACTGAGTGGCAGTGTGAGGGAGCTGGATTAACATCAGTACAGATACAGTCAGTAACACAGGTTGCTGGGGGGAGAGGGGTACTGAGTGGCAGTGTGAGGGAGCTGGATTAACATCAGTACAGATACAGTCAGTAACACAGGTTGCTGGGGGGAGAGGGGTTACTGAGTGACAGTGTGAGGGAGCTGGATTAACATCAGTACAGATACAGTCAGTAACACAGGGTGCTGGGGGAGAGGGGTTACTCAGTGACAGTGTGAGGGAGCTGGATTAACATCAGTACAGATACAGTCAGTAACACAGGGTGCTGGGGGAGAGGGGTTACTCAGTGACAGTGTGAGGGAGCTGGATTAACATCAGTACAGATACAGTCAGTAACACAGGGTGCTGGGGGGAGAGGGGTTACTGAGTGACAGTGTGAGGGAGCTGGATTAACATCAGTACAGATACAGTCAGTAACACAGGGTGCTGGGGGAGAGGGGTTACTGAGTGACAGTGTGAGGGAGCTGGATTAACATCAGTACAGATACAGTCAGTAACACAGGGTGCTGGGGGGAGAGGGGTTACTGAGTGACAGTATGACGGAGCTGGATTAACATTAGAACATAGAACATAGAACAGTACAGCACAGAACAGGCCCTTCGGCCCACAACGTTGTGCCGAACTTTATCTGAAACCAAGATCAAGCTATCCCACTCCCTATCATCCTGGTCTGCTCCATGTGCCTATCCAATAACCGCTTAAATATTCCTAAAGTGTCTGACTCCACTATCACTGCAGGCAGTCCATTCCACATCTCAAACACTCTCTGCATAAAGAACCTACCTCTAATATCCTTCCTGTATCTCACACCACGAACCCTATAGTTATGCCCCCTTGTAATAGCTCCATCCACACGAGGAAATAGTCTTTGAACGTTCACTCTATCTATCCCCTTCATCATTTTATAAACCTCTATTAAGTCTCCCCTCAGCCTCCTCCGCTCCAGAGAGAACAACCCTAGCTCCCTCAACCATTCCTCATAAGACCTACCCTCCAAACCAGGCAGCATCCTGGTAAATCTCCTCTGCACTCTTTCCAGCACTTCCACATCCTTCTTATAGTGAGGTGACCAGAACTGCACACAATATTCCAAATGTGGTCTCACCAAGGTCCTGTACAGTTGCAGCATAACCCCACGGCTCTTAAACTCCAACCCCCTGTTAATAAAAGCTAACACACTACAGGCCTTCTTCACAGCTCTATCCACTTGAGTGGCAACCTTTAGAGATCTGTGGATATGAACCCCAAGATCTCTCTGTTCCTCCACAGTCTTCAGAACCCTACCTTTGACCCTGTAATCCACATTTAAATTAGTCCTACCAAAATGAATCACCTCACATTTATCAGGGTTAAACTCCATTTGCCATTTTTCGGCCCAGCTTTGCATCCTATCTATGTCTCTTTGCAGCCTACAACAGCCCTCCACCTCATCCACTACTCCACCAATCTTGGTGTCATCAGCAAATTTACTGATCCACCCTTCAGCCCCCTCCTCTAGGTCATTAATAAAAATCACAAAGAGCAGAGGACCAAGCACTGATCCCTGCGGCACTCCGCTAGCAACCTGCCTCCAATCCGAAAATTTTCCATCCACCAACACCCTCTGTCTTCGATCAGACAGCCAGTTACCTATCCAATCGGCCAACTTTCCCTCTATCCCACACCTCCTCACTTTCATCATAAGCCGACCATGGGGGACCTTATCAAATGCCTCACTAAAATCCATGTATATGACATCAACTGCCCTACCTTCATCAACACACTTAGTTACCTCCTCAAAAAATTCTATCAAATTTGTGAGGCACGACTTGCCCTTCACGAATCCGTGCTGACTCTCCCGGATTAGTCCGCATCTTTCTAAATGGTCGTAAATCCCATCTCTAAGGACCTTTTCCATCAATTTACCAACCACCGAAGTAAGACTAACCGGTCTATAATTACCAGGGTCATTTCTATTCCCTTTCTTAAACAGAGGAACAACATTCGCCATTCTCCAGTCCTCTGGCACCATCCCCGTGGACAGCGAGGACCCAAAGATCAAAGCCAAAGGCTCTGCAATCTCATCCCTTGCCTCCGAAGGAATCCTAGGATACATTTCATCAGGCCCAGGGGACTTATCGACCTTCAGTTTATTCAAAACTGCCAATACATCCTCCCACCGAACATCTATTGCCTCCAGCCTATTAGCCTGTACCAACTTCTCTTCCTCAAAAACATGGCCCCTCTCCTTGGTGAACACTGAAGAAAAGTATTCATTCATCACCTCGCCTATCTCTACTGACTCCATACACAAGTTCCCACTACTGTCCTTGACCGGCCCTAACCTCACCCTGGTCATTCTTTTATTCCTCACATAAGAGTAAAAAGCCTTGGGGTTTTCCTTGATCCGACCCGCCAAGGACTTCTCGTGTCCCCTCCTAGCTCTCCAAAGCCCCTTTTTCAGCTCATTCCTTGCTAACTTGTAACCCTCAATCGAGCCATCTGAACCTTGTTTCCTCATCCCTACATAAGCTTCCCTCTTCCTTTTCACAAGACATTCCACCTCTTTTGTGAACCATGGTTCCCTCACTCGGCCATTTCCTCCCTGCCTGACAGGGACATACCTATCAAGGACATCCAGTATTTGTTCCTTGAAAAAGTTCCACTTTTCATTAGTTCCTTTCCCTGACAGTTTCTGTTCCCAACTTATGCCTCCTAATTATTCCCTAATCGCATCATAATTACCTCTCCCCCAATTGTAAACCTTGCCCTGCCGTACGGCCCTATCCCTCTCCATTGCAATAACAAAAGACACCGAATTGTGGTCACTATCTCCAAAGTGCTCTCCCACAACCAAATCTAACACTTGGCCCGGTTCATTTCCCAGTACCAAATCCAATGTGGCCTCACCTCTTGTCAGCCTATCCACATATTGTGTCAGGAAACCCTCCTGCACACACTGCACAAAAACTGCCCCATCCAAACTATTTGACCTACAAAGGTTCCAATCAATATTTGGAAAGTTAAAGTCCCCCATGACAACTACCCTGTGACCCCTACACATATCCATAATCTGCTTAGCAATTTCTTTCTCCACATCTCTATTACTATTTGGGGGCCTATAGTAAACTCCTAACAATGTGACCGCTCCTTTCCCATTTCTAACCTCAGCCCATATTACCTCAGTGTGCAGATCCCCCTCGAAGTGCCTTTCCGCAGCCGTTAAACTATTAGTAGAGATACAGTCAGTAACACAGGGTGCTGGGGGAGAGAGGTTACTGAGTGACAGTGTGAGGGAGCTGGATTAACATCAGTACAGCTACAGTCAGTAACACAGGGTGCTGGGGGAGAGGGGTTACTGAGTGACAGTGTAAGGGAGCTGGATTAACATCAGTACAGATACAGTCAGTAACACAGGGTGCTGGGGGGAGAGGGGTTACTGAGTGACAGTGTGAGGGAGCTGGATTAACATCAGTACAGATACAGTCAGTAACACAGGGTTGTGGGGTGAGAGAGGGGTTGCTGAGTGACAGTGTGAGGGAGCTGGATTAACATCAGTACAGATACAGTCAGTAACACAGGGTGCTGGGGGGAGAGGGGTTACTGAGTGACAGTGTGAGGGAGCTGGATTAACATCAGTACAGACACAGTCAGTAACACAGGGTGCTGGGGGGAGAGGGGGTTACTGAGTGACAGTGTGAGGGAGCTGGATAAACATCAGTACAGATACAGTCAATAACACAGGGTGGTGGGGTGAGAGAGGGGTTACTGAGTGACAGTCTGAGGGAGCTCATTGTTCCACAGGAGCAGGCTGAGGTTAAGGGAGCTTGTTTTGTGCATTATATTTATTTATTTTTCTGTTAACTTTGTGAAAAAATTCAGAGGGTTTTTTCCAAACAGGAAGTAGGCCCAGCAGCAGCCTGGGAAGGTTTTGGAGGGTTTAAAAGTAGGGCGCACTTTTGAGCGGGCAGCGTTGTTAGCGGGCAGCGGACTGAGCAGGGGGCAGAGTGAGAGCTGAAGGGCTTTGGCTCAAAACGGGCTTCGGCCAGAACAGGCAAAATCGAGAGGAGGTTTTTTTCTTTTTCAGAAAGTTTATTCCTGTTTTTCGTCAGAATTTCAAAAAAATGCCAGGCAAGATGTTGGAATGCTCCTCCTGCAGGATGTGGGAGATCAGGGAGACCTCCGGTGTCCCTGACAACAACACCTGCAAAGGATGGATCCAGCTACAGCTGCTGGCAAAGCGTGTTAGGGAACTGGAGAAGGAGTTTGATTACCTCCATCTAATTCGGGAGAATGAGGAGTTTATAGACAGTAGCTTTAGGGAGGTAGTTACACCTAAGCAGCAGAGCACAGGAAATTGGGTTACTGTAAGGAGAGGAAATGGCAGTGTGAAAGGACAGACAGAGCAGGGTTCCCCTGTGGCCATACCCCTCCACAACAGGTATACTGAATTGGATACTGTTGTGGGAGATGCTTTACCTGGGACAAGCTGCGACAGCCGGAACTCTGATACTGAGTCTGGTTCTACAGCGCAAAAGGGTGGGATGAAGAAGAGGAGAGCAGTAGTGATAGGGGACTCGATGGTCAGAGGTACGGACAGGAGGTTCTGTGGTCGGGACAGAGACTCCCGCATGGTTTGTTACCTCCCGGGTGCCAGGGTCAGCGATGTCTCCGATCGCGTGCACAGCGTTCTAAAGTGGGAAGGTGATCAGCCAGATGTCGTGGTCCACATCGGTACCAATGACGTGAGAAGGAAGAGTGAGGAGGTCCTAAAGAGTGAGTACAAAGAGCTTGGAAGGAAGTTAAAAAGCAGGACCCCGAGGGTAGTCATCTCAGGATTGCTACCTGAGCCACATGCCAGTGAGGGCAGGAGTACGATGCTTGGGCGGATGAACACGTGGCTGAGGAACTGGTGCAGGGGGCAGGGTTTCCAATTCTTGGATCATTGGGACCTCTTCTGGGGCAGGTGGGACCTGTACAAGAGAGACGAGTTACACCCAAACTACAAGGGGACCAATATACTTGCAGGGAGATTTGCTAGTGTTATTGGGGAGCGTTTAAACTAGATTTGCAGGGGGGTGGGAACCAGAGTGCCAGAGCAGATAGTGGAGCAGGGGTAAAAAGACAGGTTAGTTCAAGCAAAATCACAAATGGAAGGGTAGAGTGTGGTGGAAATAATTTTTTGAGGTGTGTCTATTTCAATGCCAGGAGTATTGTGGGGAAGGCAGATGAGCTGAAGGCGTGGATAGACACATGGAAATATGACATTATAGCCATGAGTGAAACTTGGCTACAGGAGGGGCAGGACTGGCAGCTCAATGTTCCAGGGTTCCAATGTTTCAGGCGGGATAGAGACTGAGGGATAAAAGGTGGGGGGGTGGCATTGTTGGTCGGGGAAAATGTTACAGCGGTACTCATCCAGACACACGGAACAGCCATGGGGACCAAATTCGCACCTCAATATGCCAACATCTTCATGCACAGGTTCGAACAAGACTTCTTCACCGCACGGGACCTTCAACCGATGCTATACACTAGATACATCGATGATATTTTCTTCCTTTGGACTCATGGTGAACAATCACTGAAACAACTCTATGATGACATCAACAAGTTCCATCCCACCATCAGACTCACCATAGACTACTCTCCGGAATCGGTTGCATTCTTGGACACACGCATCTCCATTAAGGACGGTCACCTCAGCACCTCACTGTAGCGCAAGCCCACGGATAACCTCACGATGCTCCACTTCTCCAGCTTCCACCCTAAACACGTTAAAGAAGCCATCCCCTACGGACAAGCCCTCCGAATAAACAGGATCTGCTCGGATGAGGAGGATCGCAACAGACACCTCCAGACGCTGAAAGATGCCCTCATAAGAACAGGATATGGCGCTCGACTCATCGATCAACAGTTCCAACGCGCCACAGCGAAAAACCGCACCAACCTGCTCAGAAGACAAACACGGGACACAGTGGACAGAGTACCCTTCGTTGTCCAGTACTTCCGCGGAGCGGAGAAGCTACGGCATCTCCTCCGGAGCCTTCAACATGTCATTGATGAAGACGAACATCTCACCAAGGCCATCCCCACACCCCCACTTCTTGCCTTCAAACAACCGCACAACCACAAACAGACCATTGTCCGCAGCAAACTACCCAGCCTTCAGGAGAACAGTGACCATGACACCACACAACCCTGCCACAGCAACCTCTGCAAGACGTGCCGGATCATCGACACAGATGCCATCATCTCACGTGAGAACACCATCCACCAGGTACACAGTACATACTCTTGCAACTCGGCCAACGTTGTCTACCTGATACGCTGCAAGAAATGATGTCCCGAGGCATGGTACATTGGGGAAACTATGCAGACGCTGCGACAACGGATGAATGAACACCGCTCGACAATCACCAGGCAAGACTGTTCTCTTCCTGTTGGGGAGCACTTCAGCAGTCACGGGCATTCGGCCTCTGATATTCGGGTAAGCGTTCTCCAAGGCGGCCTTCCCGACACACGATGGCGCAGAGTCGCTGAGCAGAAACTGATAGCCAAGTTCCGCACACACGAGGACGGCCTCAACCGGGATATTGGGTTCATGTCACACTAGCTGTAACCCCCACAGTTGCCTGGACCTGCCGAGTTTCACTGGCTGTCTTGTCTGGAGACAACACACATCTTTTTAGCCTGTCTTGATGCTCTCTCCACTCACGTTGTTTTGTTTCTAAAAGACTTGATTAGCAGTAAGTATTCGCATTCCAACCATTATTCATGTAAATTGAGTCTGTGTCTTTATATGCCCTATTTGTGAACAGAATTCCCACTCACCTGAAGAAGGGGCTTGGAGCTCTGAAAGTTTGTGTGGCTTTTGCTACGAAATAATCCTGTTGAACTTTCACCTGGTGTTGTTAAACTTCTTACTGTGTTTACCCCAGTCCAACGCCGGCATCTCCACATCACAGCTTTTATTAACAGGGGGTTGGAGTTTAAGAGCCGTGGGGTTATGCTGCAACTGTACAGGACCTTGGTGAGACCACATTTGGAATATTGTGTGCAGTTCTGGTCACCTCACTATAAGAAGGATGTGGAAGCGCTGGAAAGAGTGCAGAGGAGATTTACCAGGATGCTGCCTGGTTTGGAGGGTAGGTCTTATGAGGAAAGGTTGAGGGAGCTAGGGCTGTTCTCTCTGGAGCGGAGGAGGCTGAGGGGAGACTTAATAGAGGTTTATAAAATGATGAAGGGGATAGATAGAGTGAACGTTCAAAGACTATTTCCTCGTGTGGATGGAGCTATTACAAGGGGGCATAACTATAGGGTTCATGGTGGGAGATATAGGAAGGATATCAGAGGTAGGTTGTTTACGCAGAGAGTGGTTGGGGTGTGGAATGGACTGCCTGCAGTGATAGTGATAGTCAGACACTTTGGGAACATTTAAGCGGTTATTGGATAGGCACATGGAGCACACCAGGATGATAGGGAGTGGGATAGCTTGATCTTGGTTTCAGATAAAGCTCGGCACAACATCGTGGGCTGAAGGGCCTGTTCTGTGCTGTACTGTTCTATGTTCTATGAGTGCAGAGAAGGTTTACCAGGATGTTGCCTGGTATGGAGGGTCTTAGCTATGAGGAGAGATTGGGTAAACTGGGGTTTTTCTCCCTGGAAAGACGGAGAATGAGGGGAGACCTAATACAGGTGTACAAAATTATGATGGGTATCGATAGGGTGAACAGTGGGAAGCTTTTTCCCAGGTCGGAGGTGACGATCACGAGGGGTCACGGGCTCAAGGTGAGAGCAGCGAGGTATAACTCAGATATTCGAGGGATGTTTTTTACACAGAGGGTGGTGGGGGCCTGGAATGCGCTGTCAAGTAGGGTGGTGGAGGCAGATACGCTGGCATCGTTTAAGACTTACCTGGATAGTCACATGAGCATTTTGGGAATGGAGGGATACAAACGATTGGTCTAGTTGGACCAAGGAGCGGCACAGGCTTGGAGGGCCGAAGGGCCTGTTTCCTGTGCTGTACTGTTCTTTGTTCTTTGTTCTTTTTTTTGTTTGAGGGGAATTAAAGATGATTTGGGCGGGGGGGGGGGTACGGGGCTGAGAGGGATTTGGAGGGGGATTGAAGAGGGTTTGGGCAGTGGGGGAGGGTACGGTGCTGAGAGGGATTTGGAGGGGGATTGAAGAGGGTTTGGGCAGTGCAGAGGGTGGGGCGGGGATTGCTATGGGCCTGAGAGGGATTTACATAAGAACATAAGAAATAGGAGCAGGAGTGGGCCATCTAGCCCCTCGAGCCTGCCCCGCTATTCAATAAGATCATGGCTGATCTGAAGTGGATCAGTTCCACTTACCCGCCTGATCCCCATAACCCTTAATTCCCTTACCGATCAGGAATCCATCTATCCGTGATTTAAACATATTCAACGAGGTAGCCTCGACCACTTCAGTGGGCAGAGAATTCCAGAGATTCACCACCCTCTGAGAGAAGAAGTTCCTCCTCATCTCTGTCCTAAACTGACCCCCCTTTATTTTGAGGCTGTGCCCTCTAGTTCTAGATTCCTTTCTGAGTGGAAAGAATCTCTCCACCTCTACCCTATCCAGCCCCTTCATTATCTTATAGGTCTCTATAAGATCCCCCCTCAGCCTTCTAAATTCCAACGAATACAAACCCAATCTGCTGAGTCTCTCCTCATAATCAACACCCCTCATCTCTGGTATCAACCTGGTGAACCTTCTCTGCACTCCCTCCAAAGCCAATATATCCTTCCGCAAATAAGGGGACCAATACTGCACACAGTATTCCAGCTGCGGCCTCACCAATGCCCTGTACAGATGCAGCAAGACATCCCTGCTTTTATATTCTATCCCCCTTGCGATATAGTCCAACATCCCATTTGCCTTCTTGATCACCAGTTGCACCTGCAGACTGGGTTTTTGCGTCTCGTGCACAAGGACCCCCAGGTCCCTTTGCACAGTAGCATGTTGCAATTTTTTTCCATTTAGATAATAATCCAATTTGCTATTATTTCCTCCAAAGTGAATAACCTCGCATTTGTCAACGTTATACTCCATCTGCCAGATCCTCGCCCACTCACTCAGCCTGTCCAAATCTCTCCGCAGACCTTCTACGCCCTCCACACGATTCACTTTTCCACTTATCTTTGTGTCGTCTGCAAACTTTGTTACCCTACACTCAGTCCCCTCCTCCAGATCGTCTATATAAATGGTAAATAGTTGAGGCCCCAGTACCGATCCCTGCGGCACGCCCCTAGTTACCATCCGCCAACCAGAAAAGCACCCATTTATTCCAACTCTCTGCTTCCTGTCGGATAGCCAATCCCCAATCCACACTAACACCCTACCTCCAACTCCGTGCGACCCAATCTTCTGCAGCAACCTTTTGTGAGGCACCTTATCAAACGCCTTTTGGAAATCCAAGAACACCGCATCCACCGGTTCCCCTCCGTCAACCGCACTAGTCACATCTTCATAAAAATCCAACAAGTTCGTCAAGCACGGCTTTCCCCTCATGAATCCATGCTGCGTCTGCTTAATCGAACCATTCTTACCCAGATGGCCTGCTATTTCTTCTTTAATGATGGATTCCAGCCTTTTCCCAACTACAGACATTAAGCTAACCGGCCTGTAGTTACCCGCCTTTAGTCTATTTCCTTTTTTAAACAGCGGCGTAACATTAGCCGTTTTCCAATCCGCCGGCACTACCCAGAATCCAAGGAATTTTGATAAATAACCACTGACGCATCCGCTATTACCTCTGACATTTCTTTCAGTACCCTGGGATGCATTCCATCCGGGCCCGGGGACTTGTCCACCTTCAGTCCCGTTAGTCTACCCAGCACTGCCTCCCTGGGAACATTAATCGTATTAAGTACCTGGGGCTGAATGGGGCCTCCTCCTGTTCCTGTGTAACAAGCTGGAGAAGGGGCTGAATGGGGTCTCCTCCTGTTCCAGTGTAACAGGCTGGAGAAGGGGCTGCATGGGGCCTCCTCCTGTTCCTGTGTAACAGGCTGGAGAAGGGGCTGAATGGGGCCTCCTCCTGTTCCTGTGTAACAGGCTGGAGAAGGGGCTGAATGGGGCCTCCTCCTGTTCCTGTGTAACAGGCTGGAGAAGGGGCTGAATGGGGCCTCCTCCTGTTCCTGTGTATCAGGCTGGAGAAGGGGCTGAATGGGGCCTCCTCCTGTTCCTGTGTAACAGGCTGGAGAAGGGGCTGCATGGGGCCTCCTCCTGTTCCTGTGTAACAGGCTGGAGAAGGGGCTGAATGGGGCCTCCTCCTGTTCCAGTGTAACAGGCTGGAGAAGGGGCTGAATGGGGCCTCCTCCTGTTCCTGTGTAACAGGCTGGAGAAGGGGCTGAATGGGGCCTCCTCCTGTTCCTGTGTAACAGGCTGGAGAAGGGGCTGAATGGGGCCTCCTCCTGCTCCTGTGTAATAGGCTGGAGAAGGGGCTGAATGGGGCCTCCTCCTGTTCCTGTGTAACAGGCTGGAGAAGGGGCTGAATGGGGCCTCCTCCTGTTCCTGTGTAACAGGCTGGAGAAGGGGCTGAATGGGGCCTCCTCCTGTTCCTGTGTAACAGGCTGGAGAAGGGGCTGAATGGCCTCCTCCTGTTCCTGTGTAACAGGCTGGAGAAGGGGCTGAATGGGGCCTCCTCCTGTTCCTGTGTAACAGGCTGGGGAAGGGGCTGAATGGGGCCTCCTCCTGTTCCTGTGTAACAGACTGGGGAAGGGGCTGAATGGCCTCCTCCTGTTCCTGTGTAACAGGCTGGAGAAGGGGCTGAATGGCCTCCTCCTGTTCCTTGTAACAAAGAACAAAGAAAATTACAGAACAGGAACAGGCCCTTCGGCCCTCCAAGCCTGCACCGACCATGTTTAATTTAGATAAATGCAAGGTGATACATTTTGGTGAATCGAACCAACACAGGACTTACTCAGTTAATGGTAGGGTGTTGGTGAGAGTTACAGAACAAAGGGATCTCGGGGTACAGATTGACAGCTCCTTGAAAGTGGAGTCACAGTTGGATAGAGTGGTGAAGAAGGCATTCCACATGCTTGGTTTCATTGGTCAGAACATGGAATACAGGAGTTGGGACGTCTTGTTGAAGTTGTACAAGACATTGGTAAGACCACACTTGGAATGCTGTGTATTGTTCTGGTCACCCTTATAAAAAGGAGATTATTAAGCTAGAAAGTGTGCAGAAAAGAATTACTGGGATGCTATGGGGTCCTGATGGTTTGAGTTATAATGAGAGGCTGGATACTCTGGGACTTTTTTTCCCTTGAGTTGGCTTAGTGGTGTTCTTAGAGAGGTCTCTAAAATAATGAGGGCATGGATAAAGCAGCTTTATAGAACCTTAGTTAGGCCGCACTTGGAATATAGTGTTCAATTCTGATCGACACACTACCAGAAAGATGTGGAGAATTTGGAGAGGGTTCAGAAAAGATTTACCAGGATGTTTCCTAGGATGGAGGGCATTAGCTCTGAGGAGAGATTGGAGAAACTTGGTTTGTTCTCACTGGAACGACGGAGGTTGAGGGGCGACCTGATAGAATTCTACAAGATTATGAGGGGCATGGACAGAGTGGATAGTCAGAAGCTTTTTACCAGGGTGGAAGATTCAAAATCTAGGGGGCATAGGTTTAAGGTGTGAGGGGCAAGGTTTAAAGGAGATGTACAAGGCAAGTTTTTTTACACAGAGGGTGGTGGGTGCCTGGAACTCGCTGCCGGGGGAGGTAGTGGAAGCAGATACGATAGTGAGTTTTACGGAACGTCTGGACAAATACATGAATAGGATGGGAACAGAGGGATATGGTCCCCGGAAGGGTAGGGGGTTTTAGTTCAGTCGGGCAGCATGGTTGGTGCAGGCTTGGAGGGCCGAAGGGACTGTTCCTGTGCTGTAATTCTCTTTGTTCTTTGAGAAGCTCGTCAACATCTTTTCCAAAAGGGAGGGGAGTCTAAAACTAGAAGACACAGGTTTAAGGTGAGAGGGGAGAGGGTCCAGAGGGCAATTCTTTTCACACATAGGGTGGTGAGGGATTGGAACAAGCTGCCAGAAGTCGTAGTAGAAGCGGACACAATTTTATATTTTAAAAAGCATTCAGACAGTTATTCTGGTAAGATTGGTATGGAGGGATTTGGGCCAAACGCAAGGCATTTGATACGAGCTTAATGGTAAAAACTGGGTGGCAGGGAAAAGTTGGGCCAAAGGGCCCATTTGTATCTGAGCTCTGTTTTCTGCCCGGAAACCATTTCTCAATCCATCCCAGTGTTTTCCAAATTTGTGGATGGGACACAGTAAATTGCCGTTTCCTGTCCAAAGCTGTGTTGGTTCGGTGGATTCAGGTAAATGTGTGGGGTTACGGGATAGGGCTGGGTCAAGGGCCTTGGTAAGATACTGTGTCAGAGAGTCAGTACAGACTCGATGGGCTGAATGGTCTCCTTCTGCACTGCAGGGATTCTGTGACTCTGTTATTAAGATCCCTTTGTCATTTGAAGCTTCCAGCTAAAATGCTGACAATGCTGCCTATTTCTGTGCACTTTGGCAAATGTTCTGTCTCATCACCGGGCGACACGGTGGCACAGTGGTTAGCACTGCTGACTCACAGCGCCAGGGATCTGTGTTCGATTCCCCGCCTCGAGTGACTGTCTGTGTGGAGTTTGCACGTTTGCTAAATTGCCCCTTAGTGTCAGGGGGATTTGGGCGTGGGTGGGATGACTGTCGGGGCAGGCTTGTTGGGCTGAATGGCCTCATTCTGCAGTGTAGGAATTCTATGGCTCTTGGATCTTAAATGGTTGATAAAGAGTGAAAC
The DNA here is from genome assembly GCF_964213995.1 of Mustelus asterias. Lineage (NCBI taxonomy): Eukaryota > Metazoa > Chordata > Chondrichthyes > Carcharhiniformes > Triakidae > Mustelus > Mustelus asterias. The sequence goes on from NW_027590735.1 coordinate 80,975, forward strand.
TGAGACACAAACTGGGGCTTGGCAGCAGCAGACAGAATGGGAATCATTGCATCCTGCAGGGATTTTTATTACAGAATCAATTTCAGAAAATTTACAACTCAAAATCCACAACAGCAAAGTGTGGGATTGCAAACTTGGAATGATTAGCCCAGGGCTAAAGTTTAAAAGCTACAGATTGACATTCAGAAACAAGAGATGGCCTCACATCTTCAATTCTGTGATTGTCTGGCATCTCCTGCTCTGAATATTACAAAATCTCTGCCCCCTTCATGCGTCTGGAGACTTTGAAAGTTACGCAGACATTGGTAAAACTTTCCTTTATCTCAAGGCATCTCCTGTGAAATACTCAACTTCTGCAAAGAGACACAATCTAATTGACACTTTCTGAATCTCCTTTCAAACAACCTCCCAACCCCACTGTGCAGGATGCAGGAATGTCACCTTTTGTCACATTCCCCAACACAATTGTTGACACGTTTTCGGGACAGGAAAAGTAGATTCAACTGACAGATTCTGAGCCCCAGGTTGAATCTTTAAGATGTAAAAATGAACTGAAAGCCCAGGTCTCTCTGTTCCTGCAACTATTTTAACATTGACCCATTGATTTTAAATTGCTTCTCCTGTGTGTAAAATATCATCTATCAACTTCAGGTTTGAACATTAATAAGCGACTGAGCATCAACTGTGAATTATAGAAGGTAATTCCAAACTAATATCACACCTGGTGTGGCAAAGTGTTCCTGAATTTCACTCCGAAAAGTCTAAAACCCTAAACATTGTCTAAAATCCAATGTCCCCCAAGTCCTGTCCCCATCAAACACTGTAAGAAGTCTCACAACACCAGGTTAAAGACTTTAACATGGTGTTGTGAGACTTCTTACTGTGCTTACCCCAGTCCAACGCCGGCATCTCCACATCATGCCCATCAAACACTCCCAGGACAGATACAGCAAGGGGTTAGGTACAGAGTATAGCTCCCTCGACACTGTCCCCATTAAACAATCCCAGGACAAATACAGCACGGGGTTCAATACAGAGTAAAGGTCCCTCTACACTGTCCCCATCAAACACACCCAGGACAGGTACAGCATGGGGTTAGATACAGAATAAAGCTCCCTCTACACTGTCCCCATCAAACACACCCAGGACAGGTACAGCATAAGGTTAGATACAGAATAAAGCTCCATCGACACTGTCCCAATCAAACACTCACAGGATAGATACAGCACAGAGTGTGCGTGAGTGAGACAGAGAGTGTGCGTGAGCGAGACAGAGAGTGTGTGTGAGAGACAGAGTGTGTGTGAGCGAGACAGGGAGTGTGTGTGAGAGACAGGGAGTGTGTGTGAGAGACAGGGAGTGTGTGTGAGAGACAGAGAGTGTGTGTGAGAGAGACAGAGAGTGTGTGTGAGCGAGACAGAGAGTGTGCGTGAGCGAGACAGAGAGTGTGTGTGAGCGAGACAGAGTGTGTGTGTGAGAGACAGAGTGTGTGTGTGAGAGACAGAGTGTGTGTGAGAGACAGAGTGTGT
>NW_027590735.1:90000-127500 GCF_964213995.1 Mustelus asterias
GAGTGAGTGTGTAATGAGCGGGGGGGCGGAGTGAGTGAGTGAATGTGAGAGTGTGTAAGGGAGTATTTATGTGTGTGTTGATGAGAGTGTGTTAAGGCGAGTGTTTCCGAGAGAGTGAATGTGTTTATGAGAGTGAATGTGTGTGTGAGATGTGTGTGTGTTTGAGTGTGTGTGTGTAAGTGTGTAATAGGGAGTGAGTGTACAAAGTGAGTAAGTGTATAAGAGTGAGTGAGTGCGGGCGGGAGAGGGCATGAGTGTTAAGTTTCAGTTTATCTACTAGTGTGACAAGTAGGGTTACATTAACACTGCAATGAAGTTACTGTGAGAATCCCCTAGTCGCCCACACTCTGGCGCCTGTTCGGGTTACACTGAGGGAGAATTTAGCACGGCCAATGCACCCTAACCAGCACATCTTTCAGACTGTGGGAGGAAACCGGAGCACCCGGAGGAAACCCACGCAGACACGGGGAGAACGTGCAGACTCCGCACAGACAGTGACCCAAGCCGGGAATCGAACCCGGGTCCCTGGCGCTGTGAGGCAGCAGTGCGAACCACCGGTGATAAGGGGGAGAGTTAACAGAAAGCAGCTGGTGAGAATATACTGGCCGCTTTTAATTTAATCCATATTAATGAATTAGAAACTTTTAACCTAAGGAATTGACATCCGAGGATTTCAGTTTAAAATCCCATTGAAGCTCCCTGTCTCATAATGGGATGTTTTTGCCTGTATTTCGTAATTAGTGACTTCATATCTCACAGCGAGATAAATAAAACTTTTTTCCAATTGATAGGGACAGCTCAATGGACAAAACTGGTGTGAGAAAGGGGCAAATCCTTTGAAAATGGAGGCAGAGAGGAGGCTTTGTTCAACTCCCATTCTTTCCCTGTCTTCAGCAGGCTGGGCAGGAAGTGTGAGCAGAGAGGGGGGGATAGACAGACACACACTGACACAATCCCCAATCCACTCACTCACACATCCCCATTCCCCCTCCACTCGCTGGGTTGTGGGGAGCGGCTGCAAGGATTTTCAGGGCTGCTGTGGGGAGGTCAGGGGGTTTTTGAAATGGACGAACACGACCTACAGGGGAAAAGAAATAAAGTTTGAAACTAGACTAAAGAAACTAAAGACAGGAACTTGCAGAATCCATTGCCGGCCTGCATTAACATATCAAGAGTCAGTCTGACATTGCCACAAACTCCTCTGGGGTGAGAGGGGGAGGGGGGGTGAATTAGCATCTCAATAGAGAGACAGACATTGTAAACATGTCAGAGACTCAGGGTGGGGTTTGCATCCAGCACACTCAGGATAAATGTGAATCTGAGAGCCTTCAGTCCCCACACCAATAATCCCCCTGCACTGAAAACATTCCCACTCTGATTCAGTGTGTGTGTGTGTCAGTGTGTGTGTGTCAATCTGCTTTTTGACCTGTGCTTTGCTTGTGTGGACATGATGCTGAATGGACTTGAATGGAAATGCTGGACTCCTCGCTGTGATATGTTGTGTGTCTTATTGTTAAAATGGCCGTGTCTCTTTTTCTCTCTCTTTTTAACCAATTTTTATCTCTTTTTCTCCTGAGGAATTTTGAAAACTGGGGATGTGTCGAGGATCCAAAGGACGGGAATGTTTGTGACCAGGATGAAGGAGAGGAGCTTCTTCCAGAGGGAGGGCTGACTGAGGCCTGTTGCTCAGGCTTCACCCTGAGTGAGTTGTGTCTGTTTATTAACCTGATCCAGATTTAATGTTTCATATCAGAGGGAGCGAGATCTGAATGAGAGTGGAATAGAGAGAGAGAGAGAAACACACAGGGAGGGAACTGTCTCATAGAATCATAGAAACCCTACAGTACAGAAAGAGGCCATTCGGCCCATCGAGTCTGCACCGACCACAATCTCACCCAGGCCCTACCCCCATATCCCTACATATTTACCCACTAGTCCCTCTAACCTAGGCATCTCAGGACACTAAGGGCAATGTTTAGCATGGCCAATCAACCTAACCCGCACATCTTTGGACTGTGGGAGGAAACCGGAGCACCCGGAGGAAACCCATGCAGACACGAGGAGAATGTGCAAACACCACACAGACAGTGACCCAAGCCGGGAATCGAACCCAGGTCCCTGGAGCTGTGAAGCAGCAGTGCTAACCACTGTGCTACCGTGCCACCCTAACTCTTTAGTCTCTGCTTTACAACTGACTTGTTGTGTTTGGGTGTTACTGAGAGATTGTGTAACTGAGAGAAGATCCTGGGTTTTTGCTGTGCTATTTAATTTAAATATTTTCTTGTATTTTAATTATTTTCTCTCTCTTTCCCCAAGAATTAATATTTAGATTTTACTGAGAGATTGTGTAACTGAGAAGGGGGAATCCTGGCCTCTTGTGCTATTTAATTTAAAGAATTCTTGTATTTTAATTAATTATTTTCTCTGTTCCCCAGGGATTTGAATTTTGAAGACTGCAACATGACTCGGAATCCTTGGACAAGGGGCTTTTCTCCAGAGGAGGATGGATGGACTGAGGCCTGTTCTATAGGCCGCATGTGAGTTGTTGTCTCTTTATTATCCTGATCCAGGTTTAATTTTAATCTCGCTTCCTCGGACGAACCAGTTCTGGTTCGATTGTGGGGTGGGCTGGAGTTTAAAACCCTGGGGTTAAAATATCCCGGCTTTGCAATTAGTCACAAACAGGTTAACCCTTTGCTGGGTGGCAAAGAGTGAATTAAATATCTGTAATATGAAACTGTCTAAAAGTTAGTTTTAAATCCAAGATAACAGGGATGGGAGACAGAGCGCTGTTCCTAATTGTTGAATAAAATTCATAGAGGCCTTTATAATTCAGTTTTCAGATGTTCAGACTTTCATTGTGTCCTCTCTGCAGCTTTTCCCCCATTCTGTCTATTTCTCTCTCTCTTTCTCTCCCTGTCCTTCCTCTATCTGTCTCTCTTTTTTATTCCCTCCCTCTCCCTCCCTCTTTTTCGCAGGAAGTCATATTTTGTTGGACAATCTCTCAGTAAAATCTGAGAAAGGGGAATCCTGGGCTCTTGTGCGATTTAATTTAAACATTTTCTGGTATTTTAATATATTTCTCTCTCTTTTACCCAAGAATTAATATTTAGATTTTACTGAGAGATTGTGTAACTGAGAAAGGGGAATCCTGGGCTCTTGTGGATTCAATTTAAACATTTTCTTGTATTTAAATTAATTATATTCTATCTCTTCCCAAGGAATTCATATTTAGTTAGACAATCTCTCAGTGAAATCTTAGAAGGGGGAATCCTGGGCTCTTGTGCTATTTAATTTAAACATTTTCTTGTACTTTAATTAATTATTTTCTCTTCTCCCCAGGAATTTGAATTTTGAAGACTGCAACATGACTCGGGATCCTTGGACAAGGGGCTTTTCTCCAGAGGAGGATGGATGGACTGAGGCCTGTTCTATAGGCTGCAAGTGAGTTGTCGTCTCTTTATTACCCTGATCCAGGTTTAAATTTAATCTCGCTTCCTCGGATGAACCAGTTCTGGTTCGATTGTGGGATGTGTGGGGGGCTGGAGTTTAAAATGCTGGGGTTAAAATATCCCGGCTTTGCAATTAGTCACAAACACGTTAACCCTTTGGTGGGTGGCAGAGTAAATTATGTATGAAACTGTCTATAAGTTTGTTTTAAATCTAAAATAACAGGGGTCGGAGACAGAGCAATGAACCTAATTGTTGAATAAAATTCACAGAGGCCTTTACAATTCAGTTTACAGATGTTCAGATTTTCATTTCATCCTCTCCACAGCTTTTCCCCCATTCTGTCTATTTCTCTCTGCTTTTCTCTCCATTTCCTTCCGCTATCTGCCTCTCTTTATTCTCTCTCTCTCCCTCTTTTTCCCAGGAATTAATATTTAGTTGGACAATCTCTCAGTAAAACCTGGAAAGGGGCAATCCTGGGATTTTGTGCTGTGTGATTTTCATTCTGGGTGTCCCGGGGGGTTTGATTTCACTGTCTCAGCCCCTCTCTGCCTCACTCTCTCTCTGTATAAACTTTTCCCAAATTACAAAACACTCAACACAGCTGACTGCACCTTGTGGGATCTTGCTGGGGATTTTGTTTTAAAAAGGGTGTTTTCTCAGAGGCAGTTTAAACCTTTCAGGGGACTGTGGGGAAGTCTCCAGACTTGGGACAACACACACACAGGGTTGGGGGCTGGGGGTGGCGGGCGGGGGGGAGGTGGGCAGTCAGGTATACTGGTATTCTGGGAGACTGATATTCCCAACAAGGGCCAGAGGTCTCAGTGCTGAAACATATTAAACTGTTCAAACAGAGGCAGGCAGAAAGCCATGAGGCTTCAGAGCTCCCTGTAGATGCAACGGTAACTCCCATTGCCAAAAAGTAGCCACATGTGAAGTGGAAACACCTTCCCTCAGCTTGTTACACACTGACCTTTCCACAAACCCAACATGTTTACAAACACTCGCTGCAGTTTCTGCAAACTTTGTATCAAACTGCCTCCCATTCTGCTCAATACTGACCCCCTCTCAACCTGGCACTGAACTAGTGTCTGAATTGAGACAGAGACACACAGACAGAGTTTTTAAAGTTGAAAGTTTTAAAGTTTATATATTAGTGTCACAAGTAAGGCTTACATTAACACTGCAATGAAGTTACTGAGAGAGACAGAGAGAGGCAGAGACACACAGAGACAGAGACATAGATAAAGAGACAGAAAGAGACAGAGAGATAAAGAGACAGAGAGGATGTTTAAAGTTTTAAAGTTTGTTTATTCCTGTTACAAGTAAGGCTCACATTAACGCTGCAGTTACTGAGAGAGACAGAAAGAGAGAGTCTTTAAAGTTGAAAGATTTAAAGTTTATTTACTAGTGTCACAAAGCTTACATTAACACTGCAATGAAGTTAGTGAGAGAGACAGAGATAGAGGGAGCATCCAGAGTGGGTTCAGTAACACATTTATTGATCAGATATCTCTCTCTGTGACTCTTTAGCGATGAGATATTCAGCCAGGATGGTTTCACTGACCCTCTTCAGCAGGCAGATATTCCCAAATCCAGCCTAGGTCTCAGACACACACACACCACTCACACATTCCCTCTGCGCTGTCCAAGGGAATATTGTAATCCAGGAATTTCTATTTTATATTTACAGGGTGAGGGGGCGGGAGAAACTCAACTCAAAAATCCTGTAGTGTCTCCAAGCTGCTTTTAAATTTCAATTCAAACCCTGGGCCACATGGGAAGCTGCAGAGATTGGGAAACTTACCAAACCCAGTTTGTGTGTGTGAGTGTCCGCAGCTTTTGTGTCTTTGAACTTGCGAGGGTGCCAGGGAGAGAATGTTACTGTCTTCACCTCTCTCTCTGCCTCTCTGTATAAAAAAATCACCAAATTAAACCACACTCAATAATGCGACCATACACAATTAATTATCAAATATCTGTCTCTCTCGCTTTATCTCTGTCTCTCCCCGTCTCTCTCTCTCCCTGTTCTCTCTCGCCCTGTCTCTTCTCGAGCAGAAACAGATGTGGACAGAGAGGCAGGGAGAGAGAGGAAGAGGGAGGGATGGAAACAGCTGGAGTTGTGGGTTAGATGCAGGGGGAGAGACACAGGCTGTTAGAGGGAGGGAGGTTTCAGTGAGGGACAGGGTCTCCAGTTTAATTCTGAGGGTCCTGAGAGAGGGATTTCACTGTCTCAGCCCCTCTCTGGCTCCCTCACTCTGTATAAACAATTCCCAAATTAAAAAACGCTCAACACAGCTGACTGCACTTTGTGGGATCTTGCTGTGCACCACAGGGATGGACTGGCGGGTTGTGGATATTTGATTCAGTTTTAGGAGATTCTGTTTGTAGATTTCTCTCTCTCTGTTCATGCCATTCTGATGTTTCTGGGAGATTGTGTAACTGAGAAGGGGGAATCCTGCGTTTCGGTGAGATTTAATTTAAATGGTTTCTTGTATTTAATTAATTTTCTCTCTCTTTTCCCCAATAATTCATATCTAGTCAGACAATCTCTCAGTAAAATCTCAGAAGGGGGAATCCTGGGGCTCTTGTGCTGTTTAATTTGAACATTTTCTGGTATTTTAATATATTTATCTTTCTTTTACCCAAGAATTAATATTTAGGTTTTACTGAGAGATTGTGTAACTGAGAAAGGGGAATCCTGGGCTCTTGTGCTATTTAATTTAAACATTTTCTTGTATTTAAATAAATTATATTCGATCTCTTCCCTAGGAATTAATATTTAGTTAGACAATCTCTCAGTGAAATCTTAGAAGGGGGAATCCTGGGCTCTTGTGCTATTTAATTTAAACATTTTCTTGTATTTTAATTAATTATTTTCTCTGTTCCCCAGGGATTTGAATTTTGAAGACTGCAATGGGACTCGGAATCCTTGGACAAGGGGCTTTTCTCCAGAGGAGGATGGATGGACTGAGGCCTGTTCTATAGGCTGCAAGTGAGTTGTTGTCTCTTTATTACCCTGATCCAGGTTTAATTTTAATCTCGCTTTCTTGGACGAACCAGTTCTGGTTCGATTGTGGGGTGTCGGGGGGGGCTGGAGTTTAAAACCCTGGGGTTAAAATAACCCGGCTTTGCAATTAGTCGCAAACAGGTTAACCCTTTGCTGGGTGGCAGAGAGTAAATTAAATATCTGTAATATGAAACTGTCTAAAAGTTTGATGCAAATCCAAAGTAACAGGGATGGGAGAGACTGACTTACCCGAATGTTAAATACGTTTCACAGAGGACATTACAATTCAATTTTCTGAAGTTCAGCCTTTACATTTATCTTCCCCTCTACAACTTTCTTCCCCATTCTATTTCTCTCTGCTTTTCTCTCTGTCTCTCTCTCCAGTATTTTCCCCCTATCTTCAGCTTTCTCTCCCTTCCTGTTTCTTTCCCTTCATCTCTCTCTCTCTCTCTCTCGAGCATTCTTCCATATCTGTCCATCACTCTCCAGAATGTCTCTCTCTCCCTCTCGAGCATTCTTCCATATCTGTCTATCACTCTCCAGAATGTCTCTCTCTCTCTCTCTCTCTCTCTCTCGAGTGTTCTTCCATATCTGTCCATCACTCTCCAGAATGTCTATCTCTCTCTCTCTCGAGCATTCTTCCATATCTGTCTATCTCTCTCTCTCTGGCTCCATCTTCCTTTGTGTCTCTTTAAACCTTTAATCAACAAAAACTGTGTTATTGTAAACAGGGAGACAGGAATATGGCATCGCTCATTTCAATGCAGAGTACATGAGAGAGAGGGAAAGAAACAGCTATGGACAGAGACAACGAGTGAGAAAGAGAGGGGACAGGGACAAGGATCTAGACAGGGACATCCATCTTTACACTGAGTGAGAGAGACAGGAGCAGAGGGAGAAAAGAGAGGGAGATAGTGAAAGGGAGATGGAGGGAGTTGTAGAAATCAATCCCGGGAGGGCGATTTTAAAAAGTGTCCCGAAGGAATCAGCAGCCCCTTCCCAAACTGAAAGAGGGAGATGAGCAGCTCCTGCAGTCTGAGAGGGAGACAGGGATGGACTGGGGGGTTGTGGATATTTGATTCAGTTTTAGGAGATTCTGTTTGTAGATTTCTCTCTCTCTGTTCATGCCATTCTGATGTTTCTGAGAGATTGTGTAACTGAGAGGGAGGAATCCTGCGTTTCGGTGAGATTTAATTTAAATGGTTTGTTGTATTTAATTAATTTTCTCTCTCTTTTCCCCAATAATTCATATCTAGTTAGACAATCTCTCAGTAAAATCTCAGAAGGGGAATTCTGGTCTCTTGTGCTCTTTAATTTAAATATTTTCTGGTACTTTAATTATTTTCTCTTTGCAATTAGTGAGAAACAGGTTAACTCTTTGGTGGGTGGCAAAGAGTCAATTATGTCTGAAACTGTCTATAAGTTTGTTTTAAATCTAAAATAACAGGGGTCGGAGACAGAGCAATGAACCTAATTGTTGAATAAAATTTACAGAGGCCTTTACAATTCAGTTTACAGATGTTCAGATTTTCATTTCATCCTCTCCACAGCTTTTCCCCCATTCTGTCTATTTCTCTCTGCTTTTCTCTCCATTTCCTTCCGCTATCTGCCTCTCTTTATTCTATCTCTCCCTCTTTTTCCCAGGAATTAATATTTAGTTGGACAATCTCTCAGTAAAACCTGGAAAGGGGCAATCCTGGGATTTTGTGCTGTGTGATTTTCATTCTGGCTGTCCGGGGGGGTTTGATTTCACTGTCTCAGCCCCTCTCTGCCTCTCTCTCTCTCTCTGTATAAACTTTTCCCAAATTACAAAACACTCAACACAGCTGACTGCAGCTTGTGGGATGTTGCTGGGGATTTTGTTTTAAAAAGGGTGTTTTCTCAGAGGCAGTTTAAACCTTTCAGGGGACTGTGGGGAAGTCTCCAGACTTGGGACAACACACACACAGGGTTGGGGGCTGGGGGTGGCGGGCGGGGGGGAGGTGGGCAGTCGGGTATACTGGTATTCTGGGAGACTGATATTCCCAACAAGGGCCAGAGGTCTCAGTGCTGAAACATATTAAACTGTTCAAACAGAGGCAGGCAGAAAGCCATGAGGCTTCAGAGCTCCCTGCAGATGCAAAGGTAACTCCCATTGCCAAAAAGTAGCCACATGTGAAGTGGAAACACCTTCCCTCAGCTTGTTACACACTGACCTTTCCACAAACCCAACATGTTTACAAACACTCGCTGCAGTTTCTGCAAACTTTGTATCAAACTGCCTCCCATTCTGCTCAATACTGACCCCCTCTCAACCTGGCACTGAACTAGTGTCTGAATTGAGACAGACACACAGACAGAGTTTTTAAAGTTGAAAGTTTTAAAGTTTGATTATTAGTGTCACAAGTAAGACTTACATTAACACTGCAATGAAGTTACTGAGAGAGAGACAGAGAGACACACAGAGACAGAGATAAAGAGACAGAGATAAAGAGACAGAGAGGATGTTTAAAGTTTTAAAGTTTGTTTATTCCTGTTACAAGTAAGGCTCACATTAACGCTGCAGTTACTGAGAGAGACAGAAAGAGACAGAGGTTTTAAAGTTGAAAGATTTAAAATTTATTTATTAGTGTCACAAGTAAAGCTTACATTAACACTGCAATGAAGTTACTGAGAGAGACAGAGAGAGAGGGAGCATCCAGAGTGCGTTCAGTAACACATTTATTTTTCAGATATCTCTCTCTGTGACCCTTTAGCGATGAGATATTCAGCCAGGATGGTTTCACTGACCCTCTTCAGCAGGCAGATATTCCCAAATCCAGCCTAGGTCTCAGACACACACACACCACTCACTCATTCCCTCTGCGCTGTCCAAGGGAATATTGTAATCCAGGAATTTCTATTTTATATTTACAGGGTGAGGGGGGGAGAAACTCAACTCAAAAATCCTGCAGTGTCTCCAAGCTGCTTTTAAATTTCAATTCAAACCCTGGGCCACATGGGAAGCTGCAGAGATTGGGAAACTTACCAAACCCAGTTTGTGTGTGTGAGTGTCTGCAGCTTTTGTGTCTTTGAACTTGCGAGGGTGCCAGGGAGAGAATGTCACTGTCTTCACCTCTCTCTCTGCCTCTCTGTATAAAAAAATCACCAAATTAAACCACACTCAATAATGCGACCATACACAATTAATTATCAAATATCTGCCTCTCTCGCTTTATCTCTGTCTCTCCCCGTCTCCCTCTCTCCCTGTTCTCTCTCTCCCTGTCTCGTCTTGAGCAGAAACAGATGTGGACAGAGAGGCAGGGAGAGAGAGGAAGAGGGAGGGATGGAAACAGCTGGAGTTGTGGGTTAGATGCAGGGGGAGAGACACAGGCTGTTAGAGGGAGGGGGGGTTTCAGTGAGGGACAGGGTCTCCAGTTTAATTCTGAAGGTCCTGAGAGAGGGATTTCACTGTCTCAGCCCCTCTCTGGCTCCCTCACTCTGTATAAACAATTCCCAAATTTAAAAAACGCTCAACACAGCTGACTGCACTTTGTGGGATCTTGCTGTGCACCACAGGGATTTTAGTTTTAAAAAGGGTTACTTTTAAGAGGGAGTTCCAGCCTTTCTGGAGATTTGGGATGATGCAGACACACACACACACACAGGGTAGTGAGTGGGGTCACAGCAGGCAAGAGAGTGGGGGGTGGGAGGATTGTGTCCCATCTGATTCAGGTTCACATTGCTGCTGCTGCTGCTGTGGGATCTTGCTGTGCACACACTGGGCCTGTGGCCTTTGGCTGCACTGCAACAACGACCACACTTTATTAAACTAAATCTGGCTCAGGGACCGCAAAGTGGGTTCAAGGAAAAAGCTTGAAAAGGGGTCGGGTAAATTCAAGCACTTTAATCGCCGAGGCATCGTAGGCTCTGGAGCAAGTGCTGGGGAATGGGAGGAGGATAGATTGGGATTTGATGGCCAGCATGGAGCTGGTGGGCCGAAGGGCCTGTTTCTGTGCTGTGTGACTCCAGATTCTTTTCTCTCTGTCTTTTCCCAGGAATTTCTACTTGGATGGGGGGGGGGGGGGGTATAGAATTTCCCTGTCTCTGTCTCTCCAGCGTTCTTACCAATCCCAGCACCCCTCCCCTCTCTCTCTCCCCAGACATTCCTGTCTATATTTCATCTTTCAATAAAATGTTAAAGAAAACACCAATGTGAATTGTTGTCAATTTAATTTGGGAAGAGAGAGAGAGAGAGAGGAGTGGATCCTATTTCCCACACACTCTCCTGCAGTCCTCACCCACAACATTTATTTAATCTGGCCCTCACCAGGTTGTGTGTGTGGGATCTTGCTGTGCACACAGGTGGGTCTGGCTCCCTATTCCTCGCACTGTGACCATGAGCAGAACTTTAAACAGGAAAGATTGAGGGGAAGGAGAAGGGTTGGGGAGGCGGAGGAGGCAGAGAGAGAGATAGATAGAGAAATGGAGGGAGAGCTAAACAGAGAGGGTGTGGGGGGGGGTGTGAGAGGGTCTCAGGAGGGGCAGGGGGAAAGAGACACAGAGTCTGGGGCTGCCCTCCTCCATCGTGGGACTGGCAGTGGGATCTTGCTGTGCAGAATTACCTTCATTGTAATTTGAATCATTCATTCATTGACTAAGGGAGGGTGGGTGTGTGATTGTGGGATTGTAAATATTGTTACCACGCTGAGGTGATGTTTCCCTCTGCGCTATTTTGTAACCCCCTAAAGGGATACACCTTGCCTCGTAATCTTAAGTAAGTGTGTGTGAGACAGGAGGAAGCTACTGGTTTTAGACAGATGTGCAGAAGGAGGTCATTCGGCCCATCTAGTCTGTACCGACCACAATCCCAACCAGGCCCTATTCCCATAACCCCACACTTTTAACCTGCTAATCCCCCTGACACTGGGGTCAATTTAACACGGCCAATCCACCCAACCCGCACAGCTTTGGACTGTGGGAGGAATTGGTAAATTAAAGCAGGATCTGACACTCTCTGTATCAGGAACAACTAACAGGTCTTTAATTTAGACTGGGTGACAACCTTATTAAAACAATGAACAAACTGAATAAACTCCCCAGTAGAATGCTGTTCCAATGACAAGACTCACTCAGGAATAATGAAATAAATCATTGCAGAATAGAGTCACCCCCAAATAATATAGAACATTACAGCGCAGAACAGGCCCTTCGGCCCACGATGTTGCACCGACCAGTTAAAAATAAAACTGTGACCCTCCAACCTAAACCAATTTCTTTTCGTCCATGAACCTATCTACGGATCTCTTAAACGCCCCCAAACTATAACACCAGGCGTCTGTTGGAAGTGTGAACTTTCTTCTGCTGCTTGGGTCTGGAATACTTTCTGAGTTGGTTTCTGCTTCTATTTAGATGGTGATGTGATGAAGCTGTATATATTACTGCAGGATTCAGTATCAGACTCTCCCTCCTTCAATCTAAAGAGGCAGCAAGGTCGCTCCCTCCCCGTTATTTCCCCCTGTCCCGGGTTTAAATACCCAGAATTTCCTCACAGTATTCCTGCAATTTGAGTGGCTTGAGGCTGTCACCAACGCCCCAATTTGAATGCAATTGGTTGTGTGTGTTTGAGAGCTTGTTTTAAAATCATTGACCCAATTCAAAGCCTGTTCTGCTCTGCTGGGACTCTGGCTGCTGCTTTGGACACAAATGTTGTAAAGTTGTCTTCTGCAGCCCTGCTTTCTGCAGTTTAAAATCCCCAGCACAAAGACACAGGCTTTCTAAAGACACAACGCTGGATGGTTCGGTTTGGTTTTCTCAGCATTTCTTTTCAATATTTACATTTGTCAAACACCACATCTTTAACCTTATATATGCAACTTCATAACAATATTGGACAGGGAGAGAGAGATCGGGAGAGACAGAGAGACAGTCACACAAAGAGAGAGGGAGAGAGAGACAGAGAGAGAGAGAAAGTCACATGGAGTAATGAGGATGGGGCCTGGATGTGAATGTGGGCGGTGTAGACCTGATGGGCCGAATGGCCTCCTTCTGTACTGTCGGATTCTATGATTCTGTAATGGGGGCTGCGTGCGGTGTGAGGGGAGGGTGGAAGGGGACAGGGGGTGGGGGCAGCACTGGTTCCCTTTTCCCCCCCCTCCCTCCTCCCAGGCCCTGTCCGGGAGGTTTCGGGGCTGGAGGGGATTGTTCTGGTGAACTGGCCGGGGCCTGGGGAACCTGTTCTTTGTCCAGGATGTATAATGCAGCCTCTGTGACCAGGCCTCTATCCCAGGCCTAACCTCAGGAAGGCTTTTGCATTTTGCTCCTTTTCCAAACAGTGCCTGTGTTTAAATCGATGGGACTCGACGGTCGAATAAAACCTGCAGCAGCCACTTTAATACAAAGAACAGCACAGCACAGGAACAGGTCCTTTGGCCCTCCAAGCCTGCGCCGATCATGTTTACCTATCGACACCAATGGCCTGTATCCCTCTATACCCCGTTTGTTCATGTGTCTATCCAGATAAGTCTTAAATGTCACTAATGTATCTGCCTCAACCACCTCACTTGGCAGCGCATTCCAGGCCCCCACCACCCTCTGTGTAAAAACCTTCCCCGCACATCTCCACTCAACCTTTCCCCCTTATCTTGAACTTGTTCCCCTTGTAATTATCATTTCTGTCCTGGGAAAAAGCTCCCAACTCTTCATCCTCGCCACACCCCTCATAATTTTATAAACTTCCAGCTGGTCGTCCCTCAGCCTCTGTCTTTCCAGGGAGAACAATCCCAGTTTATTCAATCAATCCTCACAGCCAATACCCTGCATAGCAGGCAACATCCTGGGCAACCCTTTCATTGGATTTGGGATGTGATTGTGGGTTTTCCTGCTATATCTCTTTCTCTTCAATCTTTCTCCCGTGATTGAGAGTTATCAGGGAGGGAGAGAGAGAGAGAGAAAGGGATGGTAACAGAGAGAGAGAGAGAGAGAGAAAGGGATGGTAAGAGAGAGAGAGAGAGAAAGGGATGGTAACAGAGAGAGAGAGAGAGAGCAAAGGCAGAGGGGCAGGGAGAGGAGAGAGATTGGAGGGGAGTGGGTTAGCGGGTGGGGGTGGGGGAGCCTCCGCTGTACACTCACAGCCCAGCCAGCTCCCCAGTCTCTGGTTAGGTGCATTAACCCACTCTGGCGCATTAACAGGCGCCAGAGTGTGGCGACTAGGAGAATTTCACAGTAACTTCATTGCAGTGTTAATGTAAGCCTTACTTGTGACTCAGAAATAAACTTTACTTTACTTTTTACTTTACTCTGAGAGAAAGACCCTCACTCACAGCCTCCCAGAAGGTGGGATTTATAAACAGCGACTGTGTAACTGAGGCTGAATCTGTGCTGTTGTGTTTGAAAATATATTTTCCTCATATTTGATGTGTTGTAAAGATATTGGAATGTGGCTGCTACCACATTGCAGTGAGAGAGAGATGTGGCTTTGCAGGAGGAGCTTCCCTCCCCATTTCCCCATGGAAATCCCTGAGAAATAGCAAACGTGGCTCACAACACGTCATTATTTGAAACGGTCAGACAGAAACTTATCAGAGAGAGCATTTTAATCCCCATTCATCCCCAGACGGGGAAACAGAGCAGAGATCAGGACAGATTATCCAGAGTAGGAGAGACCGGGACAAAGATGGGGTATTGGATATATATATATAGATCTGGGGGGAAAGCAAGAGAGACACAGAGGGGGCTGGACAGGTTCAGAGATAGAGGCAGAGAAAGAGAGAAACAGCACGAGAAAGAGGGAATCAGAGAAGGGTGTGACTGTGCTCGAAGTGGAAGGTTCCCTGTTCAGATCGAATGTACAAACAGCACCAATGCTGGAGTGACTTATTATTTTCATTTGCGGGGGGGGAGAAATGGAGGGGAGAGAGAGGGAGATGTGTGGTTCCCTCATTTCCCACTCACTTTACCCCAATCCTCGCTTCAAAATCACTTTGTATCTGGCCCTGTTCAAGCTGTGTGTGTGTGTGGGATCTTGCTGTGCACTCATGCTCTGTCCCCCTGCCCCATATTCCTCACACTATGACAGAGCCCCATGCTTTAAACATAAAAAGATGGAGGGGAAGGAGGGTGGGGTAGAGAGAGAGAGAAACAGGGTGAACAGAGAAGGGGTGGGGAGTGTTGGGGGTCAGTGGAGGGAGGGGTGGGGGAAAGAGACAGAGGCTCTGGGGGTGGGGGGTGTCCTCCTGCAGTGTGGGACTCCCTGTGGGATCCTGATTGCAGCATTCCCAGTCTCTCTCTCTCCCTCTCACTGTGAAGCACTCGGGAGGGAGAGGGAGCTGAAATTCAAATTCCTGAGCCTGGGGGAAAGGCTTGTTCTCAATCCCAGAGTCCTGCTTGTGTTTTTAGACAGGGCGCTGGGATTTGTGGGTGTGGATGGAGAAGATTGTTCTGTTTAACTGGGGGGTGGGAGAGAGGGGGGTTTGTTCTTTCCACCTGAGGAATAATGCAGCCTCTGTGACTAGGCCGCACTTCACGGCCTAAATCTCAGCAGCACTTTTGCATTCGCTTAATTCCCCAACAGGGTTTAAGTGGCTGAATTCAATGGTTCAATAAAATGTGAAGCAGCCGCTTCAGGGTGGGATTGTGGATTTTCCTGCCCCCCCGCCCCCCTCTCATTTCCCTTTTGATTGTGAGTTTTATTTTAAACGGTCAGACAGAAACTTAGAGAGAGCATTTCAATCCAGATTCACCTCGAGAGAGAGAAACAGAGCAGAGATCAGGACAGGTTATCCAGAGACGGGGTATTGGACAGATAGATATCTGGGGGAAGTGTGTAGGAGACGGAGAGGGAGAAACAGAGGGGGGGAGGGGCGGAGAGAGGTGACTGACAGAAGTGGGAACTTCATTGGGGCCTCCTGTGTTTATTCACTGGCCTGTCTCTGGAGTAAAGCCCCCAGAATGCTTTGATGTGTTTAATAAATTCAATATCGGGACAGTCAGGAGGCAGTTGGAAGTTCATTGCATTTGAAACTTGTTCCCATTTTGTCAGGGTTTAATAATGAGGAGGTGAAAATGAATGTTTCCCCCACCCCCCCCAGTGAGATTGTGAATTTCAGCAAGTCCTGGGATCTTGCTGTGCCTTTTATTGTTTATAATCAGCTTTTGTTTTGTGTTTAATCAAATTTCACTTTATTTTCTCTTTCTCTCTTCCAAGGAGAATTCCTTTGGAAACTTTGGCGATGCAGAGAGCGAATAGTTTTGCCGTGAGGAATCGTCGGACAAGAGCTATAACCAGAGAGAAAAATATTAATAAAAGTCCCCGTGTCTTTGTCGTTCATTTTTATTCACAGATAGACTGGTGGGGCTTTTACACGGAGGGTTAGTGGTCTGTGTGTCAGGGGGAGGGGGCATTCCCAGTGATCCCTGCTCCAATGTAATCCCACAGATTTCAATCCCTCTCCCTGAAGCTCTGTCTGTGCAACTCCCCCATCCTCAGAACTGTTTCTCCACATCTTTCCAATCCCGGTCTCTCCCCATCCTTTATACCTCAGCCTCTCACAATGGCAGCATCTTTCCCTTTTTCTCTCCTTCTCTCTATCTTTCACTCTCTCTCTGAAACTTTGTCACTCTGTCTTGCCAAAGCCCCACTTTCTATTTATCTCGACATCTCACTTTGTATCTCAGCCTCTCCGTCTCTCTCTCTCTCTGTGGATCATTTTATCTCAATCACAGCAGCCTCCTCTCCTTCTCTCTCTCTATCTCTGCTCCCCCCTCTGTCTATCTCTGCTCCCTCTCTGTGACTCATTCTGTCTGAAGTACAGCAGCATTCTCTCTCACTCCCCATCTCTATATCTTTTCACAATAACTTCATTGCAGTGTTAATGGAAGCCTACTTGTGATTAACAAATAAAATTTTAACTTTAACTCTGCTTTTATTTGTCTCTTATCTCTCTCTATCTCCTTCACTCTCTCTATCTGCTTCCCCCTCTCTCTGATCTCTGCTTCCTTCTCTGTGAATCAGTCTGAATTACAGTCGCATCCTCCCCATCTCCATCTCTCTGATCTCTGCTTCCCCCTCTCTGTGAATCATTCCGTCTGAATTACAGCAGCATTCTCTCTATCTCCATCTCTACTTCTCTGTCTCTCTCTATCTCTCTCTCGTGGGGGACGGGCCAGATCACGGGTTTGCTGTTCACAAGCAGCAAAGGCCCAGGAACGCAGAGGGAGGGAATCGGGGGCAATTCAGAGGGATTCAGCACTGCTGAAAGGGGGGAGTGTGTAATACAGGGGCTTGTTCAGAGCCAGGGGCTATTAGACAGAGAGGGAAGGGGCTGGTGGGGGAGGCTGTTGTACAAGTGGGGGGAATATTATAACACAGGCTGACCAGAGTCAGGGGTTATCAGAGAAAGGGGGCAATGGAGATGGGGGGGAAGAATCAGACAGGGGGTCTGTTGTACAGGATGGGGTGGGGGATGTTATAACACAGGCTGCTCAGTGTCAGGGGAATTAGTCATTTGAACGTTAATGTTTAAAATGGGCAGAGTTTCCACATCCAACTACACCAGGAGCTGTTTACAGGGGGGTGGTGGACGGGGATGGACGCGCGGTGGGGGGGGGGGGGGAGGGGGGTACTAATTAGAAAGGGGGGGATCTGTCAGTCCAGAGGCTGTTCACAGGGAGGGAGTGGGAATTTGCCAGGTTGAGAGGGGAGGCGGGGGGAAAGAGGGGAACTTCGAGGGATATTCAGCTGGGGGGCTTTGAAGATGGTTTGGGCAGTGGGGGGAGCGGGGTACGGGGCTCAGAGGGAAGGATCGGGAGATTTAGAGGGATTGTGAGGAGGGGCGACAGAATTGGCTGGAGTGGGGGGGGGGAATTGAGAGGGATTAAAGGGGGAGAGTGGAGAGGGAGACTCAGGGATTGTGGTAGGGAATTAGAGGGATTCGGGGATTTAAGGGCCTCATGGGGACTTTGGGATTTAGCGGGGCTGAGAGGGAGGGAATCGGGGGAAATTGAGGGGGATTCGGCAAGGGGGGGCTTAGAGGGGGATTTCTGGGGTTCTGAGGGATACAGGAGGGATTGGGGGGCTTACGGGGATTACAAGACATGGTTTGGTGCTCAGACAGATTGAAGGGGTGGGATTGGAGAGGGAGCAGGATTCGGGGGCAGAGGAATGTGGCGAGGGTGGGTGCGATCTCGGGAGACATTCAGGGGGGATTCCAGAGGAATCTCAGGGGCTTAGAATCTGGGGAGGGTCTGGATGGGGTAGGGAGTCAGAGAGGGAGTTAGCGGGAGGGGAGGGGGAGTCGGGGTGGAGGGAAAGGGATTGAGGGCGGGGTGGATTCATAGGGATTTGGGAGGGGGGAAATTCAGAGAGGGATTTAGGGTGGGGCCTTGCATCAGGGTTAGAATTGGGGGGGTGTCGAGCGATTCGGAGCGGGGGGGGGTGACTCAGAGGGATTCAGGGGTGGGGAGGACTGAGGAAGGATTGGGTGCAGGCGTCAGGGGGGCTTGGGTTTGGCAGGGGGGCAGAGGGAGCCTTTCGGGGGGGGGGGGGTGCTGAGGAATTGGGGCAGGAACTTGGAGGATTCAGGGGGCTGAGAGTCAGATTGGCAGTGGGTGTCAGAGAGATTGAGCGGGGGGAGAGGGTGCATACAGAGTCGGATGAAAGGAGATGGGGCAGAGGGACAGGGAATCAGGTGGGGGAAAGAGGAGTTTTGGGGGGGAATTAGTGGAGATTGAGGGCGGGGGGTTGAGAAGGATTGGGAGTGGCTCAGAGGGCTTTGGCGGTGAGTTCCTGAGAGAGAGTGAGTGGGGGGGTGATTAGAGTGGGATTGGAGAAGATTGGGCAGAGAGGATCGGGGGGAGGGGCAGAGATGATCGGGGGGAGGGGCAGAGAGGATCGGGGGGAGGGGCAGAGAGGATCGGGGGAGGGGCAGAGAGGATCGGGGGGAGGGGCAGAGAGGATCGGGGGGGGGGGCAGAGAGGATCGGGGGGAGGGGCAGAGAGGATCGGGGGGAGGGGCAGAGAGGATCGGGGGGAGGGGCAGAGAGGATCGGGGGAGGGGCAGAGAGGATCGGGGGGAGGGGCAGAGAGGATCGGGGGAGGGGCAGAGAGATTGGGCAGCAGGGAGGGTTAGAGGGGTTTAAGTGGAGGGATTTAGAGTGAGTTTCTGGAGTGGGGATTTAAGGAGGGGATTGGGGGGAAGCTGGAGGCGGGGAGGAAAGCTGGGGGGGGGGAAGAGGGGAATTTGGGGGTGAGAGACTGAGGGCGGGGGGTTTAAAAGGATTGGGACTGGGTTCAGGAGAGGGGTTCGGGGGGGATTGAGCTGAGGGGAATCTATAGGGCATTGGCAGTAAGGGGAGGGGGGGATTCAGCAGCGGGTTTTGGGTCTGTTGGTGGGGGGGGGCAATGTCGGGGGGGCAATGTCGGGGGGGCAATGTCGGGGGGGGGGCAATGTCGGGGGGGGGGCAATGTCGGGGGGCGGCAATGTCGGGGGGGGGCAATGTCGGGGGGGGGGCAATGTCGGGGGGGCAATGTCGGGGGGGGGCAATGTCGGGGGGGGGCAATGTCGGGGGGGGGCAATGTCGGGGGGGGGCAATGTCGGGGGGGGGCAATGTCGGGGGGGGGGCAATGTCGGGGGGGGGGCAATGTCGGGGGGGGGCAATGTCGGGGGGGGGCAATGTCGGGGGGGGGCCATGTCGGGGGGGGGCCATGTCGGGGGGGGGGGCCATGTCGGGGGGGGGGGGCCATGTCCTTTATGGAAGGAAATCTGCCGTCCTTACCTGGTCGGGCCTACATGTGACTCCAGCCTCACAGCAATGTGGTTGACTCTTAGATGCTGTTTGAAATGGCCTAGCAAGCCACTCAGTTCATGAGCAATTAGGGACGAGGAGTAAACGCTGGCAGAACCAGCCAGGCCCACATCCCATGGATGTATTTGAGTAAAACGTTCAGGGAAGGAATTCCAGAGTTGGAGCCCACGCAGATGAAGACACAGCTCCCAATGGGGAAACGATTCAAATTGTGGATGGTCACGGAGCCAGAATGAAAGGAAAACAGATATGGGAGGATGGTGGGACTGGAGGAGGTGGATAAACAGCAAGAAACATTTATCTCTCTCTGTGCTATCAGTTTCCATTATTCTCCTGACAATTTGGATCAAATTGTCCCTGACACTCCAAAATTCCTGGGAATACAGCCCTCGTTTGTGTCTCCATAGCTGCGTATCTGTCACATTTAAAATACTAACGTTACTTTAGTGAAGAGACAACTCTGTCAGAAATATCTCAGTGCTGCGTTCACACGAAATGGCCACTGGGAAGAAACGCCAAATGGCTGCCTGATATTTGTGGATATTTTTCACAGATATCCCAGAAAGGGAGAGATGGACAGAAGACACAGACACAGAGAGTGAGAAAAAGAGAGAGACACAGATTGATGGAGGTATAAAAGGTTTCCCTTTACCTGCACATGAATTAACTTGTTCCCAGTTGGTTTATGGATTCTCTCCTCAACTTATTGTCCAAAGTGCATCACTTCACATTTCTCAGTGTTGAAGTTAACTGTCTGTCTGTTTCATTTCAATCTCCTCTGCACCCGCTCCCGAACACAAATAATTGTCTGGTAGAAAGTGAGAAGGAGCCTCGATAGAGTAGTTGGGAAGGATTGAATGGGGAGAGGCAGAAACCCTCAACACATTTCAAAACTACACTGATTTCCACTTGAAGGAATAACTTCTCCACCCCAACACTATCCCGTCATTCTCGATAAGCCCATGCTGCCCGTGTTCTGTGATAAATTACACGCAAGTGAAAAGATTATTTTAAATAGTGAGGTTACATTTGCCACCCCCCAATCTGTAGGAACTGCTCCAGAGTCTATAGAATTTTGGAAGATGACCAGCAATGCATCCAATATTTCCAGCGCCGCTTCCTTTAATACTCTGGGATGTAGATTATCAGGCCCTGGGGATTTGTCAGCCTTTAACCCCATTCATTCCCCCAGCACCATTTTCTTACTAATACTGATTTCCTTCAATTCAATTCCACACTCTCACTAAACCATTGGTTCCCTAACATTTCTGCCAGGTTATCTGTGCCTCTTTTGTGAAGACAGAACCAAAGTATACGTTCAATTCTTCTGCCATTTCTTTGCTCCCCATTATAATTTCCGCGGAGAGATGGAGAGAGGCAGAGTCACTGAGAGATAGTGATGAGATAGTAATGCAGAGAGTAACAGTGAGATATTCAGGTGGGTAAGCAGCTAATAGTGGGGTACAACAAGGATCACTCCAAAGCCACAGATATTGCCTCATGTTGCCGCTGTCGCCATTTACCTTAAATCAGCATCCTCTGCTTTCCAAGCGTTCCCCCAATGTGCCGATTATCTCAAAGCCGATCCTCTCAGTCCCGGGACATCACTGCAGGAGTTCCTCAGGGTGAGTGTCCGAGGCCCCAACCATCTTCAGCTGCTCCATCACTGACCTTCCCTCCATAGGTGAGATGTTCGCTGATGATCGCAGCATTCACAACTCCTCAGATTGTGAAATAGTCAATGCCGGAATACTGAGCAGGACAGGCAGCATCTGTGTAAAGAGAAGCAGATTCTGGGACTGGGGGACTGAGAGACAGGAAGATAGTGAAACACACACAAACGCAGTGATGCACACACATCGATACACGCACAGTCTCACACACACACACAGATAGAGAACAGTCCCACAGTCTCACTCACAATATCCTAATCCTCCTGGCATTAAGGGGCAATTTATCACGGCCAATCAACCTAACGCACGCATCTTTGGAGTGTGGGAGGAAACCGGAGCACCCGGAGGAAACCCACGCAGACACGGGGAGAACGTGCAAACTCCACACAGACAGTGACCCGAGACCAAAATTGAACCCGGGTCCGTTGCACTGTGAGGCAGCAGAGCTAACCAATGTGACACCCATGTTGGCCTTCATTGCAAGAGGATTATCATAGCGCGCAAGAAACAAGACTCTTCACTGTATACTAATATGATAAGAATAAATCAAATCAAAATAATTAATCAAGTCAAAGTATTTACCCTGCTAATCCCCCTAAGACTATGGGGAAAGTTAGCATGGCCAATCCACCGAACCCGCACATCTTTGGGCTGAGAGAAGGAAGAGCGGCACTCGGAGGAAACCAATGCAGATAGTGACCCGAGGCTGGATATGAACTTGTGTCCCTGGTGCTGTGATACAGCAGTGCTAACCACTGGTGCCACCGTGCTGCCCGCTCCTGTTTGGGAGCTTCACCAGGTTGACACCTCATTTTTAAGGGATGCCAGGTTGACCCCGTGGCTTGATGGTAATGGTTGAGTGGGGAATGAATCATTCTCTGTTACCTGCAGTGTCCTGGACATTGAGAGAAACTGACACTCAGACACATAAAACAACAACCTGCATTGATATAGCACCTTGAACAGAAACGTCCTCAGATGCTTCACAGGAGCCTGGAGTGAAAAATTAGAAGCCGAGTCACAGGCGAGTTTAGGGACAAAAGAATTGCCCCAAAGATCTGGTCAAAAAGGGGTTGTTATTAGGAAGTGTCTGAATGGTGGAAAGGGAGGTATGAAGACAGAGAGTTTTGGGAAGGAATTCCAGAGTTGGAGCCACACAGTGAACTGCAGACCCCAATGGTGAAAGGATTAAAATGGGGAATGGTCAGGGAGCCAGGATTAAAGGAAAACAGATATCAGAGGATGGTGGGACTGGGGGATATAGGGAGGGCTCATTTACAGAAGACAGTACCAAACTTTAACCACATCTCGTGTGAAGAAGTGCTTCCTAATTTAGAATTGAAAGAAGTTTAGAAGTTTATGTATTAGTGTCACAAGTCGGCTTACATTAACACGGTAATGAAGTTACTGTGAAAATCCCTTAGTCGCCACACTCCGGCGCCTGTTCGGGTAACACTGAGGGAGAATTTAGCATGGCCAATGCACCCTAAACAGCACATCTTTCAGACTGAGGGAGGAAACCGGAGCATCCGGAGGAAACCCACGCAGACACAGGGAGAACATGCGGACTCCGTACAGACAGGAATAAATGAATCTTTTTCTAAGTAACAGGCAGTGACGAGTGGGGTCCCGCAGGGGTCAGTTCTTGGGTCCCAGCTATTCACAAAACACATCAGTGATTTGGATGAGGGAACCAAACGTAATATTCTCAAGTTTGCTGATGAGACGAAACTTGGTGGGAATGTGAGTGATGAGGAGGATGTGAACAGGCTTCGGGGTGATTTAGACAAGTTGATTGAGTGGGGAAATACATGGCAGATGCAGAATAATGTGGATAAATGTGACGTTATCCACTTTGGCCGGAGGAAGAGAATGGCAGAGTATTAGTTGAATGGTGATAGATTGGGAAATGTTGTACAAAGGGACCTGGGTATCTGAGAACACCAGTCACTGAAAGCAAGCATGCAGCTACAGCAAGCAGTTAGGACGACCAATGGGATGTTGTCCTTCATTGCAAGAGGATTGGAGTAGAAGAGCAAGGATGTCTTACTGCAGCTGGACAGAGCCTCGGTGAGACCACACCTGGAGTCTTGTGTACAGTGTTCCTCTCCTTATCTGAGGAAGGATGTACCTGCCACAGAGGGAGAGCAGTGAATGTTCACCAGACTGATTCCTGGGATGGCAGCATTGATGTCTGAGGGGAGATTGGGTCGGCTGGGCCTGTATTCACTGGAATGTAGAAGAGTGAGCGGGGATCTAATTGAAAGGTATAAAATTCTGACAGTGCTGGACAGGCTGGATACAGGGATATTGTTTCCTCCGGCTGGGGGTGTCTGGAACAAGGGGTCACAGTCTCAGGATACGGGGGAGGCCATTTGGGACTGAGATGAGGGGAAACCTCTTCACTCAGAGGGTGGTGAACCTGTGGAATTCTCTCCCACAGAAAGCTGTGGAGACCAAGTCACTGAATATATTTAAGAAGGAAAGAGATAGATTTCTAGACTCTAAAGGTGTCGAGGTGTATGGGGAGAGCGCTGGGGTATGGCATTGAGACAGAGGATCGGCCATGATAGTGTTGAATGGTGGGTCAGGCTCGAAGGGCTGAATGGCCTCCTCCTCCTCCTATTTTCTGTGTTGATGTGACCGCCCCAAGTCTCTTTGGGCCTCCACTCTTTCCAGCCTTTCCCCATTCATAAAGCAATGTGTTCTATCCTTTTTAAAGTGGGTGACCACACAATTGTCTACAATGAAATCCATCTTTCACTCTTTGAACCATTCAGTTAAGACAATTTACTTTAGGGCAGCATGGTGGCACAGTGGTTCGTACTGCTGCCTCACAACGCCAGGGACCCGGGTTCAATTCCAGCCTCGGGTGACTGTGTGGAGTTTGCACATTCTCCCCGTGTCTGCGTGGGTTTCCTCCGGGTGCTCTGGTTACCTTCCACACTCGCAAGATATATAGATTAGATGGATTAGCAATGGGGTTATGGGGATAGGGCTGGGGTGAGGGCCTGGGGAAGATACTCTGTCATCAAGTCTGTGCAGACTCAATGAGCTGAATGGCCTCTTATGCAGTGGAATACCTCTTTGCCATTTGAAGCTTCTCGCTGCAAGACTTAAAATGCTGCCTATTTCTGTGAAATGTAGCAAACTTTCTGTCTCATCACCGGGCGACATGATGGCACAGTGGTTAGCACTGCTCCCCCACAGCACCAAGGACCCACGTTCAATTCCAGCCTCGGGTGACTGTCTGTGTGGAGTTTGTACGTTCTCCCAGTGTCTGCGTGGGTTTCCTCCGGGTGCTCCGGTTTCCTCCCACACTCCAAAGATGTGCGGGTGAGGTTAATTGGCCGTGCTCAATTGCCCCTTAGTGTTAGGGGGATTCAGGCCCGGGTGGTATTGTTGTCGGGGGCAGGCTTGATGGACCAAAGGACCTCCTTCTGCACTTTAGGGATTCTATGATGAACGGCATGGTGGCACAGTGGTTAGCACAGCGCCAAGAACCCAGGTTCAATTCCAGCCTCAGCTCGCTGTCAGTGTAGAGTTCTCCCAGTGTCTGCGTGGGTTTCCTCCGGGTGCTCCAGTTTCCTCCCACAGTCCAAACATGTGCGGGTTAGGTGGATTGGCCATGATAAATTGACCTTAGTGTCAGGGGATTAACAGGGTAAATATATGGGGTTACGGGAATCGGGCCTGGGTGGGATTGTGGTCGGTGCAGACCCGATGGGCCGAATGGTCTGCCCTTTAGGGATTCTATGATTCTCGGATCTCAAATCATTGATAAATACGATGAAACTGAGACAGACACGGGGGCTTTGCAGCAGCGGACAGAATGGGAATCATTGCATCCTGCACCGAGTTTTATTACACAACCAATTTCAGAAAATTCACAACTCTAATTCACAACAGCAAAGTGTGGGATTGCAAACTTGGAATTATTAGCACAGGACTAAAGTTCAAAAGCTAAACACTGACATTCGGAAACAAGAGATGGCCTCACATCTTCAATTCTGTGATTGTCCCCCATCTCCTGCTCTGAATATTACAATATCTCTGCCCCCTTCCTGCGTCTGCAGACTTTGAAAGTTACTCAGACATCGGTGAAACTAGTCTTTATCTCGGGGCATTTCCTGTGAAATATGCACCTTCTGCAACGAGACACAATCTAATTGACGCTTTCTGATACAATCTGAATCTCCTTTCAAACAACCTCCCAACCCCACTGTGCAGGAATGTCACCTTTTGTCACATTCCCCAACACAATTGTTGACACTTTATCAGGCGGGAAAAGTAGATTCAACTGACAGATTCTGAGCACCAGGTTGAATCTTTAAGATGTAAAAATGAACTGAAATCCCAGGTCTCTCTGTTCCTGCATCCATTTTAACATTGACCCATTGATTTTAAATTGCTTCTCCTGTATAAAAATATCATCTATCAACCTCAGATTTAAACATTAATAAGCGACTGAGCATCAACTGCGAATTATAGAAGGTAGTTCCAAACTAATATCACAGCTGGTGTGGCAAAGTGTTTCTGAATTCCACTACTACAAGTCTAAAATCCTCAACATTGTTTGAAATCCAATGTCCCCAAGTCCTGGACTCCCCAACCAGCAGGAAAAGTTGTTCTTTATCAGTCCTCTCCATTCCCCTTGTTATCTTGAAGTGTTTGATCCAATCATCCCGTAGCCTAAATTCCAGCATTAGAGTAACACTTCAACTACACTTTTCAACAAACAATCCCAAACCAAATACAGAACAGGGTTCATAGAATCCTGCAGTGCAGGAGGCCATTCGGCCCATCGAGTCTGCACTGAACACAATCCCACCCAGGCCCCATCCCTATAATCCCATACATTTACCTCAGCAAATCCTCCTGACACTAAGGGACAATTTAGCTTGGCCAATCCACCTAACCTGTACACCTGATAGAAGTCTGCCAGATTATGAGGGGCATGGACAGAGTGGATAGTCAGAAGCTTTTTCCCAGGGTGGAAGAGTTATTACTCGGGGGCAGAGGTTTAAGGTGCGAGGGGCAAGATTTAAAGGAGATGTGGGAGGAAAGTTTTTTTACACAGAGGGTGGTGGGTGCCTGGAACTCGTTGCCGGGGGAGGGAGTGGAAACGGATACGATAGTGACTTTTCAAGGGCATCTTGACAAAGACATGAATAAGATGGGAATGGAGGGATATGGTCCCCGGAAGGGTAGGGGGTTTTAGTTCAGTCAGGCAGCATGGTCGGTGCAGGCTTGGAGAGCCGAAAGACCTGTTCCCGTGCTGTAATTTTCTTTGTTCTATCTTTGGAGTGTGGGATGAAACCGGAGCACCCGGAGGAAACCCACACAAAGACGGGAAGGACGTTCAAACTCCAGTCAGAAAGTGACCCATGCTGGGAATCGAAGGCGGGTCCCTGGCACTGTGAGGAAGCAGTGCTAACCCCTGCATCACTGTGCCACCCCCATATTGAAAACTTGGGTTCAAATTCAAGACAGCCGCAAATTCACTTTGAGAAAAGTTCCCTCTGCTGTGTCAAAGGAATTTTTAATTGAGGATTTTTATTTCTGGGAAACTGAACTCACATTGAACAGCATCCCAGTGTGGGATTTAAACTCTAGTTTGTTTCAGTCATGGGGAGAGAGATGGAGCGAGAGGGAGAGATACAGATACAGAGGCAGAGAGACACAGAAACAGGATGGGATAGTGCTGTACATGTTTCAGAGCTGACACTGAGACACACACGAGATGTACAATCGCAGACCAGAGTGAATCATTCTCTGTTACCTGCAGTGTCCTGGACATGGACAGAAGCTGACACTCAGGCACACACAACAACAACTTGCATTTATATAGCACCTTGGACAGTATTATCCCAAGATGCTTCACACTCCCAGGACAGGTACAGCACAGGGTTAGATACAGAGTAAAGCTCCCTCTGCACTGTCCACATCAAACACGACCAGGACAGGTACAGAGTAAAGCTCCCTCTGCACTGTCCACATCAAACACACCCAGGACAGGTACCGCACGGGGTTAGATACAGAGTAAAGCTCCCTCTACACTGTCCCCATCAAACACTCCCAGGACAGGTACAGCACGGGGTTCGATACAGAGTAAAGCTCCCTCTATACTGTCCCCCATCAAACACTCCCAGGACAGGTACAGCACGGGGTTAGATACAGAGTAAAGCTCCCTCTGCACTGTCCACATCAAACACTCCCAGGACAGGTACAGCACGGGGTTAGATACAGAGTAAAGCTCCCTCTACACTGTCCACATCAAACACACCCAGGACCGGTACAGCACGGGGTTAGATACAGAGTAAAGCTCCCTCTGCACTGTCCACATCAAACACGACCAGGACAGGAACAGCACGGGGTTAGATACAGAGTAAAGCTCCCTTGAAATTCTCCCCATCAAACACTCCCAGGACAGGTACAGCATGGAGTTAGAAAAAGAGTAAAGCTCCCTCTCCACTGTCCCCATCAAAGACTCGCAGGACAGGTGCAGCACAGGGTTAGATACAGAGTAAAGCTCCCTCTGCACTGTCCACATCAAACACTCCCAGGACAGGTACAGCACGGGGTTAGGTACAGAGTAAAGCTCCCTCTACACTGTCCCGATCAAACACTCCCTGGACAGTACAGCACGGGGTTTGATGCAGAGTAAAGCTCCCTCTACACTGTCCCCATCAAACACTCGCAGGACAGGTACAGCACGGGGTGAGATACAGAGTAAAGCTCCCTCTACACTGTCCCCCCATCAAACACTCCCAGGACAGGTACAGCACGGGGTGAGATACAGAGTAAAGCTCCCTCTACACTGTCCCCATCAAACACTCCCAGGACTGGTACAGCACGGGGTTAGATACAGGGTAAAGTTCCCTCTACACTGTCCCCATCAAACACTCCCAGGACAGGTACAGCACGGGGTTAGATACAGAGTAAAGCTCCCTCTACACTGTCCCCATCAAACACTCCCTGGACAGGTACAGCACGGGGTTAGATACAGAGTAAAGCTCCCTTGAAATTGTCCCCATCAAACACTCGCAGGACAGGTACAGCATGGGGTAGATACAGAGTAAAGCCCCCTCTACACTGTCCCCATCAAACACTCCCAGGACAGGTACAGCACGGGGTTAGATACAGAGTAAAGCTCCCTCTACACTGTCCACATCAAGCACGACCAGGACAGGTACAGCACGGGCTTAGATACAGAGTAAAGCCCCCTCTACACTGTCCCCATCAAACACACCCTGGACAGGTACAGCACGGGTTTAGATACAGAGTAAAGCTCCCTCTACACTGTCCCCATCAAACACTCCCAGGACAGGTACAGCACGGGTTTAGATACAGAGTAAAGCTCCCTCTACACTGTCCCCATCAAACACTCCCAGGACAGGTACAGCACGGAGTTAGATACAGAGTAAAGCTTCCTCTGCACTGTCCCCATCAAACACTCCCTGGACAGGTACAGCACAGGGTAATATACAGAGTAAAGCTCCCTCTGCACTGTCCCCATCAAACACACCCAGGACAGGTACAGCACGGGGTTAGATACAGAGTAAAGCTCCCTCTACACTGTCCCCATCAAACACACCCAGGACAGATACAGCACGGGGTTAGATACAGAGTAAAGCTCCCTCTACACTGTCCCCATCAAACACACCCAGGACAGATACAGCACGGGGTTAGATACAGAGTAAAGCTCCCTCTGCACTATCCCCCATCAAACACTCGCAGGACAGGTACAGAGTAAAGCTCCCTCTACACTGTCCACATCAAACACGACCAGGACAGGAAGAGCACGGGCTTAGATACAGAGTAAAGCTCCCTCTATACTGTCCCCATCAAACACTCCCAGGACAGGTACAGCACAGGGTTAGGTACAGAGTAAAGCTCCCTCTACACTGTCCCTATCAAACACTCCCTGGACAGTACAGCACGGGGTTTGATGCAGAGTCAAGTTCCCTCTACACTGTCCCCATCAAACACTCCCAGGACAGACACAGCATGGGTTTAGATACAAAGTAAAGCTCCCTCTCTCCTGTCCCCATCAATCACTTCCAGGACAAGTACAGCATGGGCGAGGTACAGGGTAAAGCTCCCTCTCCGCTGTCCCCATCAAACACTCCCAGGACAGGTACATCACGGGGTTAGATACAGAGTAAAGCTCCCTTGAAATTGTCCCCATCAAACACTCGCAGGACAGGTACAGCATGGGGTAGATACAGAGTAAAGCTCCCTCTACACTGTCCCCATCAAACACTCCCAGGACAGGTACAGCACGGGGTTAGATACAGAGTAAAGCTCCCTCTACACTGTCCCCATCAAACACTCCCAGGACAGGTACAGCACGGGGTTAGATACAGAGTAAAGCTCCCTTGAAATTGTCCCCATCAAACACTCCCAGGACAGATAAAGCATGGAGTTAGAAAAAGAGTAAAGCTCCCTCTAAACTGTCCCCATCAAACATGCGCAGGACTTGTACAGCATGGGGTAGATACAGAATAAAGCTCCCTCTCCACTGTCCCCATCAAACACTCGCAGGACAGGTACAGCACGGGGTTAGATACAGAGTAAAGCTCCCTCTACACTGTCCCCCATCAAACACTCCCAGGACAGGTACAGCACGGGGTTAGATACAGAGTAAAGCTCCCTCTACACTGTCCCCATGAAACACTCCCAGGGCAGGTACAGCACGGGGTCAGATACAAAGTATAGCTCCCTCTATCCTGTCCTGGGAATACAGCCCTCGTTTGTGTCTCCATAGCTGCGTATCTGTCACATTTAAAATACTAACGTTACTTTAGTGAAGAGACAACTCTGTCAGAAATATCTCAGTGCTGCGTTCACACGAAATGGCCACTGGGAAGAAACACCAAATGGCTGCCTGATATTTGTGGATATTTTTCAGATATTCCCAGAAAGGGAGAGATGGACAGAAGACACAGACACAGAGAGTGAGAAAAAGAGAGAGACACAGATTGATGGAGGTATAAAAGGTTTCCCTTTACCTGCACATGATTTAACTTGTTCCCAGTTGGTTTATGGATTCTCTCCTCAACTTATTGTCCAAAGTGCATCACTTCACATTTCTCAGTGTTGAAGTTAACTGTCTGTCCGTTTCATTTCAATCTCCTCTGCACCCGCTCTCGAACACAAATAATTGTCTGGTAGAAAGTGAGAAGGAGCCTCGACAGAGAGGTTGGGAAGGATTGAATGGGGAGAGGCAGAAACCCTCAACACATTTCAAAACTACACTGATTCCCACTTGAAGGAATAACTTCTCCACCCCAACACTATCCCATCATTCTCGATAAGTCCATGCTGCCCGTGTTCTGTGATAAATTACACGCAAGTGAAAAGATTATTTTAAATAGTGGGGTTACATTTGCCACCCCCCAATCTGTAGGAACTGCTCCAGAGTCTGTCCAGAGTTGGGAAATAGGGTAAAAAGTAGGGTCACTAGGGTGGCCATCTCTGGGCTGCTCCCAATGCCTCGTGCCAGTGAGGCTAAGAATAGGGAGTTGGTTCAAATGAATGCTTGGCTAAAGGACTGGTCCAGGAGGGAGGGCTTTATTTTCATAGATCAATGGGAGGTTTTCAGGAGAGGATGGCACCTGTACAAGAGGGAGGGGTCACAACTAAGTTGGAAGGGCACAAATATCCTGGCTGGGAGCTTTGCTAGTGCAGTTTGGGGGGGTTTAAACTAGTATGGCAGGGGGGTGGGGATCAAACTATTAGGTCTATAAGTGTGGTGGCTGGGGACGAGCTTGGGGCTGGGACAAGGCTGGCAAAGAAGACGAGCACTCTGGGGGAGGACGACCTCACTGAGCCGGGAGGTCTGGAGTGCTTATACTTCAATGCAAGGAGCGTAGCAGGTAAAACAGACGAACTTGGGGCCTTAATGCGCACGAGGAATTTGGATGTGGTTGCGGTGACAGAGACTTGGTTGAAAGAGGGACAGGACTGGCAGCTGAATATTCCGGGGTACAAGTGTTTTAGGCGAGACAGAGGAGGGGCCAAAAGAGATGGGGGAGTAGCGGTATTGGTTGGAGAGCATATTACAGCGGTGCAGAGGGAGGACAATTCAGAGGGGTCGTGTCGCGAGTCACTCTGGGTGGAGCTTAGAAACAGGAAAGGCGCAATCACTATGTTGGGGGTGTACTACAGGCCCCCCAACAGCCCAAGGGAAGTGGAAGAATGGATATGTCAGGAGATACTGGATAGGTGCAGGAAATATAGGGTTGTTGTAGTGGGAGACTTCAATTTCCCTGGTATAGACTGGAAATCGCTGAGGGCAGGGACTCTGGATGGGGAGGAATTTGTAAAATGCGTACAGGAGGGTTCGTTGGAACAATATGTGGACAGCCCGACTAGAGAGGGGGCTATACTGGACCTGGTACTGGGGAATGAGCCCGGTCAGGTCTTCAAAGTTTTGGTTGGGGAACATGTGGCAAATAGTGACCACAATTCTGTTAGCTTTAGGATAGTGATGGAAAAGGATGAGTGGTGTCCCAAGGGTAAGGTGTTGGATTGGGGGAAGGCTAACTTTATTGGGATCAGGCAGAAATTGGCAGCTCTTGAATGGGAGAGGCTGTTTGAGGGTAAATCCACATCTGGTATGTGGCAGTCTTTTAAGGAACGGTTGTTAGGGCTTCAGGACAATCATGTGCATGTAAAAAAGAAGGATAGGAAGGGTAGGATTAGAGAACCGTGGATAACCAGGGAAATTGAGGGACTGGTCAAAAGGAAAAGAGAGGCATATGTTAGGTCCAAGCAGCTAAAAACGGAGGGAGCTCTGGAGGAGTACAATGAAAGTAGGAAAATACTCAAACGGGGAATTAGAAGAGCAAAAAGGGGCCACGAAATGTTCTTGGCAGACAGGATTAAGGAGAATCCAAAGGCATTTTATTCATACGTTAGGAACAAAAGGGTTGTTAGGGAAAAAATCGGACCTCTCAGGGACAAAAGTGGGGACTTATGCTTGGAGCCCAAAGAAGTAGGGGAGATCCTAAATGAATACTTTGCGTCGGTATTCACAAAGGAGAGGGATGTGTTGACTGGGAGTGTCTCTGAGGGGAGTGTTGAACCGTTGGAGAAAATCTCCATTACAAAGGAGGAAGTGTTAGGTTTGTTAGAGAATATAAAGACTGACAAATCCCCAGGGCCTGATGGAATCTATCCAAGGCTGCTCAGGGAGATGAGAGGTGAAATCGTTGGGCCTCTGACGCAAATCTTTGTCTCGTCACTGGACGCAGGTGAGGTCCCAGAGGATTGGAGGATAGCCAATGTGGTCCCGTTATTTCAGAAGGGTAGGAAGGATAACCCGGGTAATTATAGGCCGGTGAGCATGACGTCCGTGGTGGGGAAGTTGTTGGAGAAGATTCTTAGAGATAGGATGTATGCGCATTTAGAAAGGAATAAACTCATTAACGATAGTCAACATGGTTTTGTGAGAGGGAGGTCATGCCTCACTAACCTGGTGGTGTTTTTTGAAGAAGTGACCAAAATGGTTGACGAAGGAAGGGCCGTGGATGTTGTCTATATGGACTTTAGTAAAGCGTTTGACAAAGTCCCTCACGGTAGGCTAGTGAAAAAGGTTGGATCCCATGGGATAAAGGGGGAGGTGGCTAGATGGGTGGAGAACTGGCTTGGTCATAGAAGACAGAGGGTGGTAGTGGAAGGGTCTTTTTCCGGCTGGAGGCCTGTGACTAGTGGTGTACTGCAGGGCTCAGTATTGGGACCTCTGCTGTTTGTGATTTATATAAATGATCTGGAAGAAGGAGGAACTGGGGTGATCAGTAAGTTTGCGGACGACACAAAACTGGCAGGACTTGCAGATAGTGAGGAACATTGTCAGAGGCTACAGAAGGATATAGATAGGCTGGAAATTTGGGCAAGGAAATGGCAGATGGAGTTCAATCCTGATAAATGCGAAGTGATGCATTTTGGTGGGAATAATGTAGGGAGGAGCTACACGATAAATGGAAGAACCATAAAGGGTGTAGAGACGCAGAGGGACCTGGGTGTGCAAGTCCACAGATCTTTGAAGGTGACGTCGCAGGTGGAGAAGGTGGTGAAGAAGGCATATGGCATGCTTGCCTTTATAGGACGGGGCATAAGTTGGGGTCTGATGTTGCAGATGTATAGAACGTTGGTTCGGCCGCATTTGGAATACTGCGTCCAGTTCTGGTCGCCACACTACCAGAAGGACGTGGAGGCTTTGGAGAGAGTACAGAGGAGGTTTACCAGGATGTTGCCTGGTATGGAGGGGCTTGGTTATGAGGAGAGATTGGGGAAACTGGTGTTGTTCTCCTTGGAAAGACGGAGGATGAGGGGAGACTTAATAGAGGTGTATAAAATTATGAAAGGCATAGATAGGGTGAACGGTGGGAAGCTTTTCCCCGGGTCGATGGTGAGTTCACGAGGGGTCATAGGTTCAAGGTGAAGGGGGGGGAGGTTTAACACAGATATCAGAAGGACATATTTTACACAGAGGGTCGTGGGGGCCTGAAATGTGTTGCCGGGCAAGGTGGTGGAGGCGGACACACTGGGAACATTTAAGACTTATCTAGACAGCTATATGAACGGAGTGGTAATGGAGGGATACAAAAGAGTGGTCTAGTTTGGACCAGGGAGCGGCGCGGGCTAATTGTTCCTTGTTTCTCGTTTCAAGGCTTCATTCTATGATCATCTTGCTGGTGCCAGTACAGAGCGAGACTGCGGATAGTTGGGAACCTGTCTCGGGGGCAGGGAATTCATATGGTGTCGTGGAAGTGGAAATGACTAGGGTTGGGAAGCATTTTCCGATCGGGGCCATTGTGATCTGCTGGACTCGTTTCGATCGCCTCAGGGGGTCGGAGAGGAATTTCCCAGATTTTTTTTCCCCATATTGGCCCTGGGGTTTTTCACTCTGGTTTTTCGCCTCTCCCTGGAGATCACATGGTCTGGAATGGGGGGGTGGGGGTGAGTTAATAGGTTGTAATGAACAAAGCATCGTAGCTGTGAGGGACAGCTCGGTGGATAGGACATTGGTATGTAGATAGGCTGGAAAATTGGGCGGGGATCCTGGATTCAGGATTCAATCCTAGACCGGGGAGCGGCGCGGGCTTGGAGGGCCGAAGGGCCTGTTCCTGTGCTGTATTGTTCTTTGTTCTTGTCTATAGAATTTTGGAAGATGACCAGCAATGCATCCAATATTTCCAGCGCCGCTTCCTTTAATACTCTGGGATGTAGATTATCAGGCCCTGGGGATTTGTCAGCCTTTAACCCCATTCATTCCCCCAGCACCATTTTCTTACTAATACTGATTTCCTTCAATTCAATTCCACACTCTCACTAAAGCATTGGTTCCCTAACATTTCTGCCAGGTTATCTGTGCCTCTTGTGTGAAGACAGAACATAGAACATAGAACATAGAACATTACAGCGCAGAACAGGCCCTTCGGCCCACGATGTTGCACCGACCAGTTAAAAAAAAAAAAAACTGTGACCCTCCAACCTAAACCAATTTCTTTTCGTCCATGAACCTATCTACGGATCTCTTAAACGCCCCCAAACTAGGCGCATTTACTACTGATGCTGGCAGGGCATTCCAATCCCTCACCACCCTCTGGGTAAAGAACCTACCCCTGACATCGGTTCTATAACTACCCCCCCTCAATTTAAAGCCATGCCCCCTCGTGCTGGATTTCTCCATCAGAGGAAAAAGGCTATCACTATCCACCCTATCTAAACCTCTAATCATCTTATATGTTTCAATAAGATCCCCTCTTAGCCGCCGCCTTTCCAGCGAAAACAATCCCAAATCCCTCAGCCTCTCCTCATAGGATCTCCCCTCCATACCAGGCAACATCCTGGTAAACCTCCTCTGCACCCTCTCCAAAGCCTCCACATCCTTCCTGTAATGTGGGGACCAGAACTGCACACAGTACTCCAAGTGCGGCCGCACCAGAGTTGTGTACAGTTGCAACATAACGCTACGACTCCTAAATTCAATCCCCCTACCAATAAACGCCAAGACACCATATGCCTTCTTAACAACCTTATCTACTTGATTCCCAACTTTCAGGGATCTATGCACACATACACCTAGATCCCTCTGCTCCTCCACACTATTCAAAGTCCTCCCGTTAGCCCTATACTCAACACATCTGTTATTCCTACCAAAGTGAATTACCTCACACTTCTCCGCATTAAACTCCATCCGCCACCTCTCGGCCCAACTTTGCAACCTGTCTAAGTCTTCCTGCAAACTACGACACCCTTCCTCACTGTCTACCACACCACCGACTTTGGTGTCATCAGCAAATTTGCTAATCCACCCAACTATACCCTCATCCAGATCATTAATAAATATTACAAACAGCAGTGGCCCCAAAACAGATCCCTGAGGTACACCACTTGTAACCGCACTCCATGATGAATATTTACTATCAACCACCACCCTCTGTTTCCTATCCGCTAGCCAATTCCTGATCCAATTTCCTAGATCACCCCCAATCCCATACATCTGCATTTTCTGCAGAAGCCTACCATGGTGAACCTTATCAAACGCCTTACTAAAATCCATATATACCACGTCCACTGCCTTGCCCCCATCCACCTCCTTGGTCACTTTCTCAAAAAACTCAATAAGGTTAGTAAGGCACGACCTACCTGCCACAAAACCATGCTGACTATCACCTATCAATTCATTACTCTCCAAATAACTATAAATCCTATCCCTTATAATTTTTTCCAACATCTTGCCGACAACAGAAGTGAGACTCACCGGTCTATAATTCCCGGGGAAGTCTCTGTTCCCCTTCTTAAACAATGGGACAACATTCGCTAACCTCCAATCTTCTGGTACTATACCAGAGGCCAACGACGACCTGAAGATCAGAGCCAGAGGCTCTGCAATCACTTCTCTTGCCTCCCAGAGAATCCTTGGATAAATCCCATCCGGACCAGGGGATTTATCTATTTTCAGACCCTCCAGAATATCCTGCACATCCTCCTTATCAACTGTAATACTGTCTATTCTACTCCCTTGCAACCCAGTGTCCTCCTCAGCTATATTCATGTCCCCTTGCGTGAACACCGAAGAGAAATATTGGTTCAATGCTTCACCAATCTCCTCCGGTTCCACACATAACTTCCCTCTGCCATCTATAACTGGCCCTAAACTTGCCCTAACCAACCTTCTTGCCCTAACCAAAGTATATGTTCAATTCTGCTGCCATTTCTTTGCTCCCCATTATAATTTCCCCGGAGAGATGGAGAGAGGCAGAGTCCCAGGACAGGGACAGCACGGGGTTAGATACAGAGTGAAGCTCCCTCGACACTGTCCCCATCAAACACTCCCAGGACAGGTACAGCACGGGGTTAGATACAGAGTAAATCTTCCTCGACATTTTGCACCATCATTGTGTGTGTGTGTGTGTGTGTGTGTGTGTGTGTGAGAGAATGTGTGTGCGAGAGAGAGAGAGTGTGTGTGTGTGTGAGAGAGAGATTGTGTGAGAGAGAGTGTGCGAGAGAGTGTGAGTGTGTGAGAGAGAGAGTGTGTGTGTGAGAGAGTGTGTGTGCGAGAGAGAGAGTGCGAGAGTGTGAGTGTGTGCGAGAGTGAGTGTGTGCGAGAGAGAGTGTGTGCGAGAGAGCGTGTGTGCGAGAGAGAGTGTGTGCGAGAGAGAGTGTGTGCGAGAGAGAGTGTGTGTGTGTGTGTGAGAGAGAGATTGTGTGAGAGAGAGTGTGCGAGAGAGTGTGAGTGTGTGAGAGAGAGAGTGTGTGTGTGAGAGAGTGTGTGTGCGAGAGAGAGAGTGCGAGAGTGAGAGTGTGTGCGAGAGTGAGTGTGTGCGAGAGAGAGTGTGTGCGAGAGAGCGTGTGTGCGAGAGAGAGTGTGTGCGAGAGAGAGTGTGTGCGAGAGAGAGTGTGTGTGTGTGTGAGAGAGATTGTGTGCGAGAGAGTGTGTGCGAAAGTGTGTGTATGAGAGAGAGTGTGTGTATGAGAGAGCGTGTGTGAGAGAGTGTGTGCGAGAGAGTGTGTGCGTGTGAGAGAGAGAGTGTGTGCGAGAGAGCGTGTGCGTGAGAGAGAGAGTGTGTGCGTGAGAGAGAGTGTGTGCGTGAGAGAGTGTGCGTGAGAGAGAGTGTGTGCGTGACAGAGAGAGAGAGAGTGTGTGTGAGAGACAGTGTGTGCGAGAGTGAGAGTGTGTGTCTGAGAGAGAGTGTGCGTGTGCGAGAGAGAGTGTGTGTGAGAGACAGTGTGTGCGAGAGTGAGAGTGTGTGTGTGAGAGAGAGTGTGCGTGTGA
This sequence comes from Mustelus asterias, assembly GCF_964213995.1. Classification (NCBI taxonomy): domain Eukaryota; kingdom Metazoa; phylum Chordata; class Chondrichthyes; order Carcharhiniformes; family Triakidae; genus Mustelus; species Mustelus asterias. Next base: position 127,186 of record NW_027590735.1, read on the forward strand.
GAGAGAGTGTGTGTGTGTGAGAGAGAGTATATGTTTGAGAGAGTGGATGTGTGAGAGAGAGAGTGTATGTGTGTGAGAGAGAGAGTGTATGTGTGTGAGAGAGTGAGTGTATGTGTGTGTGAGAGAGTGAGTGTATGTGTGTGAGAGTGTGACAGTGAGAGAGAATGCGTGGGTGAGAGTGTGTGAGCGTGAAAGTGTGTGTGAGAGAATGTGTGTGAGAGGGAAAGTGTGTGTGAGAGACAGAGAGAGCATGTGTGTGTGTGTGTGTGTGTCTGAGAGTGTGTAAGGAGAGCGTGTGTGTGACCTGATCTTCCT